>NC_050587.1:39067500-39262500 GCF_013368585.1 Megalops cyprinoides | reverse complement strand
TGTAGCCGGGATCAGATGGGCACTGGGCCCTCGGCAAGATGGCCCCTCTGTCCTTAAAGACACGCTGTGTGCGTAAAGCAGACGGCCGCAGAGATGAGGGATGGGGAGACAATCATATCTGACAGGATCTGCTGCGCTGCAGATCAAGCAAGAACCGTCGGGGCAGACGTTTGGCGTCCCGACCACAGGCCTGTATCAAGCTGGGATCTCTCCTGCCCTCATTTGTGGCAGTGCTGGGTTAATGTAATGAGAAATCTTATCTTGTCAGAAAACGCTCCTCTTTTTTCTTTGTCTTGTGTCTGATTGCTCTCTCTCTCTCTCTCTCTCTCTCTCTCTCTCTCTCTCTCTCTCTCCCCCCCCCCACTCCTCCTTACTCTCGCTCAATCTCTCTCGCACATTCTCTCGCTCTGTCAGAGTTCAGCCATGGAGTACCCTTGATGGACCTGTAGGGACTGTGGGAGTACACTGTGTCCAGTGAGTGAGTGTGTGCGATCCTCATTCGCTCAGCTACCACTGTGCCATGGTGCACGTTGCCCTGGTGCCCTCGGTGTTGAATTTAACCTGTATGTCAGACGTAAGCTGTAAATTGTCACTCAGCGTTCATGGGTGTAAATCGCATCTCATTGGTCCCTCCAGCCCTGATTAGAATCATCACGTGCCTCAGTCAGATGGGATATGACCAGGAGCGTCCGCTTCCTCAAACACATTTGAAGGTCCAATGGATACCAGTGCTCAGTTAACTCACTCTTTTTTTTTTGGTTTCCACAGCCATGAGGATCACCCAGTCTATTGAGAGGTTGAAATCCCCCAGACGCACATGCTAAACCGTCGTTCCATTGTTTCGAATGCCGAGAATTTGGCCGAAAGCCAAAACCCTGAGATCGGGAGTGGCTGAGGTGTCAGATGTCGGGTCTTCCAGCTTCTGCTTCTGCAGTCCCAGGCCCACGCTGGGTCTTGATTGGATAAACGGCATCCCGTGGTAACGCCTCTGTCAGGCTTCTGCTGTGTTTATCACAGGCCTCGCCCATGACACGCTGAAATTCGTTTAACCAAGCGTCGCATTCAAGTGGAATAAAACATACAACGCCTACTTAAATCCGTTACTCAAGCGGAGGACGAGGGGCCGTGGAGGATAGATCCAACACCCAGCCGCGTCACACCGTGCGTCTGATATGCGAATATTAGTGGTGACAGGAAGTAAACGGCATTGAGCTCTGCCCATGTGTCTTCTCTGATTCTGGGTGACGTGACCCAGGGCCTGTGTGACAGATCGGATGCGATCTGATCTGGGTTCTGCTCGCCGTACGGGCCACGTCAGCCCGAAGGCTGGCTCCTACCTCATCACCGCATTCCTCTGCCTCCCTCAGTGGGAGGCTGCTGAGCCAAAAATTAAACTCATATTTAAAAAAAAAAAATGAAAGAAGATAAAATGTGCTCCTGGTGATGAAGAAAGGAGATAAAAATATATTAAAATTCATTAAGTCCTATGCTCATTAAACTTCAGTTAAAAATAATTTAAAAAGTCTTTTTTTTCCAATGAACTGTGATGGGCTTTGTCCTAAATGATGAATTCAAGTCACATGTTTTGTTTTGTTTCATATACCATAGTTGTTTGCTAAATCTGGCAATGCACAGAGGTCAAAGTGTTCTGTGAGAAGCTTACCTGGACATGTCAGTGGGGGTTACAGACAGAGTGTGATGAGCTGGCCGAATGGAGGCCCTTGTTAGCCTGCTCCTTTAGATAGCTTTAGGGCCGGATCACTCTGAGACAAACTCCCATCACTCTATAAAACACTAAGCGCTAAGAAACGTGACATCTCACACAGCAGCATCTGCTCTTTAAGGCTAGTTCCAGCAGGAGAAAGAGGTCGCAAGCACAAGCCACAGGGATTTAAAGGGCAGCAATGCCATTTTGCTTTCCTGGTGTTGCCGTTCTCATTTTTTACTTTGATGTGTCAATGCTGTGAGCACACAAAGTTTGGCTAATTGTTTGTTTTTCCCCTTTAGCTGTGCTTCATCTCACTCTCAGTCTGTGAGTGCATGGAAACATTACCTTATAGTATTGTCATTCAGCAGGTGCTCCTAGCCATCATGTGCATCTACATACATACAGCTGGATATTTACTGAGGGGATTGTGGGTTAAGTACCTTACCCAGAGGTACAACTGCAGTGCCCCAGCAGGGAATTGAACCAGCAACCTTTCAGTTACAAGCCCTGCTGCTTACCACTGTGCCACTGCTTCCCCAAGGCCTGTGATTTGTGTCAAGACCTCACTTTCCTGTCATTCCTGAATTCCAAATAGAGAATTTTTCATCCTCAATATGTGTACCTAGATGTACAGAAATGTTTGTAATTTGACATAACCTGCTGTTTATTGTTGAATAATCGCCAGCCTGTTTCCAGCTTGCAACTCGCTATGATAGAGGTTCTGAGGAGGATTCTGGGGAAACAGGGACAGGCTGGACATTTGGAATGAATGATTTATTTTGGCTACAGAATGCAGAACAGCCTTGCATGGCCCTGTGCTGTTAGATACAGGAAGTAGCGTGTAGAACTGCTTACTGCTGGACTTTAACGTGCAAAACGTTTTGATCTACTGTCATCACCAGACTTCATTGATTTTTATCTCAATCTTTGATTCATTTGGGAGTGAAATTATTCTTATCCTTAATTCTTATTTAAGTTTAATGGCAAATGCAATGCCAAGTCATTATTTTTACTATCATCACACCTTCAGATAAAATATTTTTTGCAATTACTTATGCGCAACATTCAACACCATGCATATATTTCTTGTAACTACCTAGTTATCTGTTTCACTTCGAAAGGTCATGAGGCTAATTATCATTTCACAATTGCTTTTCTGTGATTTATGTTGTCATCTGACCAGCGTTACAAAGGTCAAGTTTGCATTTAAATCTTAAACATACAAGGTCGGGCCTAGTTATGCAGTTTCGGTGAGTGATTTTTAATCTGGTGTCCTTGATTCTAATTTAAATGATGCTCCACTATGGTTTTTCACTAAAATATAATCCATCAAAAGTAGGAAACGTGATGGAAGATAAGGGGGGTTAATATATGGACAGACTTATTCATGAGGCTGTTGACACAGAGTTTAGCTCTCCGCTGTGGCTTCCTACAACAGCGTTATCTGCCAGAGCATAACAGAGCAGGAAAATCAAAGAGCGGCCTGGGAGTTTTCTTATTTTTAGCGGATCTGACGCCAGGCGTCCCGCTGATTTGTAATAATGAACGCAGACGCGCTGCCGTCTGCTGGGAGGAGCGGGCTGTGCGTGCCGGGGCAGAGCAGGGGAGCGATCCGTGCGCGGGAAAGGCGACGCCTTCACGCTGCGTTAGATTTGGCCGTTTGCTGAACGCGGGGCTCGGTGCTCAGCCGGTACACGGGTGGCGTGTGCTGCTCGCTAATGAACACAATCTGCCTCAGTGCCGCTGTCGTCACTGCCGTCCTTACACTGCTGCACCCTCGTCGTGTCTTGTTTGTTTGTGTGTGCACGTGCATGTATGTGTGTGGCATTTGTGTGCCTGCTTGCCCCTGTGTGCTTGTGTGTATGCATGTGAGAGCGTGCCTGTGTGTGTGTGTGTGTGTGTGTGTGTGTGTGCGTGTGTGTGTGTGTGTGCGTGCATGTCAACACTCTTTCTCAATGGCAGCCTGGTTTCAGATGTCTGCTCCTCCATGCCCTGTCGCTCCTCTCTGTCTCTCTCTCTCTTTCTCTCTGTCTCTCTCTCTCTCTATCTCTCTGTCTCTCTCTCTCTCTATCTCTCTGTCTCTCTCTCTCTCTCTCTCTGTCTCTGTCTCTCTCTCTCTCTCTCTCTCTCTCTCTCTCTCTCTCTCTCCCTCTCTCTCTCTCTCTCTCTCTATCTCTCTCTCTCTGTCTCTCTCTCTCTCTATCTCTCTGTCTCTCTCCCTCTCTTTGCCTCTCTCTCTCTCTCTCTCTGGCTGAGGAGCAGCTGGGAGAAGGGCATTCTCTCCCAGCGTCTGGACTGAGCACAACTTCTCTGCATGCCAACAGCTCCACCCGCAGGAGGGTCCCTGCAACTGAAGCCTACCTTGTGTGGGTCCCAGTGCTGTCTCCATTACTGACTATTCAGATCAGTTACACAAAGGGGGGGGAGCACGCTGCTCAGGGCGGGTGGGGGTTGGGGGGGAGTCGTTGTCAATGCTAAGGTCAGTCAGAAGAACACTCTGTTCATGTGATGATACAGTGCTGAGACCAGCAGCCAGGGGTGTTGTTGAATGACATGCCAATGCTAGAGAAACACCAGTTTATTACAGACAGTTTGTGGAAATCACCTGGCAAATCGCTCATGTAAACTGCCTTGCAAGGCCATTTTAAAGTGAGAGATATTTGTCTGTGCTGCTCCGCCCCCACCTGAGAGGTACAGAGGCAAGAGAAATGTACCGAGTGCTAGCTACCCCTGTAGCTCACTGAAGTGATGTAACCAGATAGGTATGAAGAAGCACGCTAAGTCCATTAAAACAGCAATAATGCATGCTCATGATTGTGCCAATAAAGCACATTTGAATTTGAGAAAGATTAGTGGGCGCTTTTTGACTTTTAAAAAGCTTTTTATTACATATTGTTTTTCATGAATGTGACAAATGATTTATGGTTAGATGATTTATGGCCTATTTAAATCCTGCAAGAGGTTTTTGTCATTTTATAAAAAGCTTTTTTCCATATTCAGCCATTATCATTATCGTTGTCTTCAGCACTAAGACAATATCCATGACTATGCTGTTTGTCCATCCTTGTAGGCTTTAGCAAGCACGCACAGATATTTTGGCTTCCATTCCAAAAATGAAACAAGTAAGGGAAAATTGCATGTTTCACATATTCAGCCAACACGAATGTTGATTATCTCAGTTGCATTTCGTAATCTTCCGCTTCAAACAGCTTTCACAAAGCTGGTGAAAGATGCCCCCCTCTGTGTCACCAAAATCACACATGCCTTCGTCGTTTGGGTTAAACCCAGCAGCAGTGCTCTCCTAGGCAGCCGTGCATGGAAGGATCCCGCCGCGGAGGTCAGCAGCTCGTTTAACGAGTGAGCTTTTATAAAATAACTTCCAGGATGGGAGAAGCTCGACTTCAGCAGCGAGTCAAGCCCTCCAGCATGTTTCAGCTGGGGTCTGCCAACTCTTCCACCGCCAAAGGTTTAACACACAAACCTACATCTGGTTTGACAGAGAGAGGAAGGGAGACAGGAAGTGAGAGAGAGAGAGAGGGAGAGAGAGGGAGAGGGAAGGAAAGAGAGAGATGGAGGGAGAGGGGTAGGGAGAGGGAGGGAGAGAGAGAGAGAGTGAGGAAGACAGAGCGAGAGACAGGGAGAGGGGTAGGGAGAGGGAGCGAGAGAGAGAGAGAGTGAGGAAGACAGGGAGAGGGATCTGTCTCTGTCGATCTGTTCCTCTCCCCTCACACAGCCTGCCATTCCCACATCCCACAATGAAGCAGCCAAGCTTCTTACACATGCACAACACAGGCCACTGAGTGCTGCACCCAGTGTACTAATGTGTGTGTGTGTGTGTGTGTGTGTTAGGGTTAGGGTTAGGGTTAGGGTGTGTGTGTGTATGTGTGTGTGTGTGTGGGTGTGTTTCCAGGTGGTGTGGGTGATTCCTGCTCTCTGGGAATCTCTGGCAGGGCACGCTGTACCTGGACAGAGATGAGTTTATAAACTGTTATTTACAGGAGGGGAAACGAGGGAGTGGGGAACGGTTTTCCCAGAGCAACACTGGCAGCGCTCCCCCCCCAAACCCCCCCCCACCCCGTCCCGCAGGCGACCGGCTCCCCTGCTGTGCAGCCTCCAGTCTTAATTACAAAGCAGACACTAATGATACAATTAGTTACTTTCTGCTCTGGCAAATACTGTACAAAGGGGCTGTTAAGTGGGGCCAAGGGTTCGCGCTGGGATTATTTTTATTAAGGACAAGTTGGGGGAAAAAAAAAGCCTTAAGTTAATGTTCCCTGCGGAAGACGGCAGGGCAATTAATTATGTTCTTCATTAGCTCCACTTAAATGTGACACATGGCTCTCTCTTTCTCTGTCCCTCCTCTTCCTCCAGCTCCACGGTCCGCTGGGGCAGGCCGTGTCTCGTGTGGAAATCGACCCCCCCCCGACATGCGGCACTCTCTTCTCCTGTGAGAGAACACAGTTAACTGTCAGACACTTATTCATCCCGTTGCTTATTACATTTCTTGTTGCCTTGTTTGTTTTGTTTTGTAAGGGCGGGGCCAAAGCCCTTCCCGTTACATGTTGTGCACATTCAGCGTAATGCATAATTCATGTTGTATTACAGTTTTGCCATAGTTTTTTTTTTTTTTGCCTTTGGAAGATAACAAAGCTGTGTGCATTTACAGTAGTCTTATCTTTTGTCACATATGCACAATGCCTGTTTCATCTCCCTTCTGTATACATTAATATTTATGTATGTCTAAACATTTTTTTTGATGACGCAAATGACAATATTTTTTTTTCCCAGCAAAATGAAGGAATTCAAAACTAGATGATCACTATTTATTTCAGAGACCTCTAAGATTGAGGCAGAGTTTTCTCAGGGGAGTTTAGTGTATCAACTTGGTACCAAAGAAGGAGTTGAAAGCGAAGTCTGACTATCAGCTCTTTGCAGACTGATGTGTATGCTGTTTCTGTGTACATGCACACTATACAGAGAAGTAATACATTGCATTCCTCCAGACATGATTAAGACTTTTCAAATGACAAAACTGAAAGCAATGAAACCTAAGCTCCTGGGATGTCTGAGTATTTGATTTAATTTTATCCTCTTTTTATCCTCCACTGCCTAAAATATATGTAATTAAATTCAGTGTGTGTGTGTGTGTGTGTGCGCGTGTCTGCATGCATGTGTGTGTGTCTGTGTGTGTATATGTGTATGTGTGTGTGTGTGTGTGTGTGTGTGTGTGTGTGTGTGCGTACGCACGTGTGTGTATGTGTGTGTTTCTATATAGGGACTGATTGGGAATCTCAGAAGTGCTCTGAAAAAGTACCAGAATTACAGGAGCAAATGCTGAATCCCATCCAAGTGCTGCTAGAGGCTGTGACTCAGACGTTTTCGGACGAACGCCAGTAACGACATAACCTTTCCACTGTCCTGTTACAGCCCTCTTCCTGAAACTTCTCCTACACATGCACTGTGAATCGCTTCTTGGATAACCTGTTTGACTTCACATTAATCAGTGTGATGCTCTGGGACGGCCCAGAATTTTTTCTGACCTCCTCTTTCCCACAGGGTAATTCCATCCCAAAACCAAGGTGAGCCATTGAATTTTGCTGAAACTCCCCAGCTTAATGTAGAGAAAAGCAGGCATTTAGTGAGAATGAGGCAATTAAAGAATTAAGAGTGTTGCTCTACGGGCCCTTCTGAAATGAAATGACTTTATGGTCATTTAGGGTCACTTAAGGGCTGTCATCATAAAGCCCAGTCTCTCCCTATAAAGTTTAGTTTGGGTACATAAACCACAGAAAGAAGTGCAAGAAACATAGGCCTACACAACCCAGTAAGTGATAGGTTACAATACTTTAGTATTGATATATTTTTTATTAAATGCTTTTCATATTGAACACACATGTCCAATATGAAATATCAAAAGAAAAATCAATACTAAACAATTGGAGGTTTTTGCTGACTGGGCAGTGCAGGTATTCATTGTCTGGCACTGGGAATCGAGCTGAGTTCATACTTTTTCCCAAATTGCCACTGTCAGCAGCTGGTGGATCTGCAGTCTGATTGGCTCTGATGGCACAGGAGGGGACCCCCCTCGGCTGCAGGCCACAACAGGCATGAGCTGGGAGAGGAGACAGCGTGACTCAGTGATCTGTAATGCCATGGATGACGATGCCCACAAAAACACACATATGCACACACTATCATGCACACATGCATGCAGGCACACACTCACACACACACACACACATACACCACATGCACACACATGCACACACACATACATACAAACACTCACACACACACACACACACACACCACACACACACATACACACATACACATACAAACACACAGAAGTACCTTACATTCACATGTTAAATGCAGAAACATCTACTTTCGCTTGCTAATCATACTGCACTTCCATTTTATTGCTTTGCATGATTAACAAGCTTGCCAATTTAAATAAGGCACACCCATTAGCAGCTACAGCTATTGCTACATTCGCTCAAAGGAAAATGTAGTTCAATAACAAGTAATAAATAATGAATATTCTCCATTAATTATGCAATTACTGTAAAAACATTGTACATTTGACAAAAAAAATGAGTCATGGCCTGTATTTTTTTTGGTTCCATCTCAAAGTCTTTTCATAAAATCATGGGAAAAGAATGTAAAGAAGGAGCAGTGAATCATGGGAGATTAAGAGGAGCCCAAGTGCATTATGGTTAAAGAACGAATTACTGAGAGCTACTCCTAAAGACACCATGATGCAGTCAAGTGTGCCACTGAAACCCTACAAAGAGGAAAGGACAGGAAGCTATAACCTCTACAAAGGCATGTCTTTTTCAGATAGGGTAGCTGCTTTCATTCAGGATGCATATGTACATAGTTATCTATAAGTACCGGAATGTACTAGTACCAGAACTAAACACCAACAATGGAGATTCTCATTGTAATACCTGTGTGTGCATTAGCTATTGTGATGTCTTACAGTTTAAATGCAAATGAGTCCCGCAGAAAGTCTTTCAGCACAGATTACAAAAATACCATTCTGGCTTGTTTTTACAGTGTCACAGGGAGCTTATAGTTATTATTGTGATGATGATTATTATTATTGTTATCATTATATTTCTTTTCCTTTTTGTTCTAATCTTAATTATACCCTTGCAGTCATAATGGACTTTTCCTGTGGCTGTTTAAAGCTAATGGCTTGCTTCCTTTGTTTCATACTAGAATTTTTAAAAATAAATTGCATGGAACCAGCAGTAAATTTTCACATTTATAATGTTTTTGTTTCTTCAGTGGTGGCTTGGGCTTAAGAAAACTGACTAAATAAAATGTTCTTCCATAAACACACTGTGGCTGAAAAACTTCAGTCTTCCTTTGAAATGATCTGACCTGCACCTGAGCCCTTTCGTTCTCAATTGTGTTTAAAGATTTTAATTTAAAAAAAAGTGACCTTGGGTTGTTCCATAGGACAATAAAAGCCCAGGGAATATACTTGGTTAGACATATTAAGTATTTATAGGTCTGTGCTGTGAGAACAAACATCCAGCAAATCATATTCTCTGCTTCTGGTTTCTGCAGAGGACCCAGTTTCTCTTAGCTGTGCTGTTTTCTCAAAGACAGTCTCCTTGTGTGGGAGAAGTAAAAACATTTTCTAAACTTGCAACTCAAGCTTAACTTATAGGCGCCAGGCTCAGCGATAATGATGATGATGTTGGTGATGATTCTGGTGATGTATACCACAGAAAGTGGTTTCCATCACCACCATCACTATGGTGCAGTGGGTCAGGAGATAAGCCGTCACCAAACTGGTAGCAAGTTCAACTTCCAGGTGAGGTAATGGTTATTGAACTGGGATTGTAGCCAGAAGGCCAGAAGGCTGCAAGAATTGACAAGAAGTCACCACTCGCCTGTCCGGCATTGAGAGTCATAATATCCAGTTGTGACATCATATTGACCTGTGGATTGAGACGATGATTGCTTTAGAATTCTCAGTCTTGGCATGTTCTGGATCATTCTAACCTCCTCTCTCATCAGATTCTACTCAAATCTATCCTTTTGTAAATAAGCACAGTCAAAAGCCTATAAAATAATGTAACCCGGTGCAGTGTGGCTGATGTCCACAGAAGGAGATCTTGTTTCCCCATTAGGCATTTTCTATGCCATGAGATTAGTAAAGATTTACTTTTGGAGACACTGTAGCTGCTATGTACACCCATGTGTCAGCTTTGTTTGTGTGCTTATTTTAGTACCGATTTGCTTTAGATTTATGCTTTGTCGCTGATGTGCTACTTGCTGTTCTGTACCCGGACCCTTGTTCTTGTAACCCTTCCAGCATTTACTGTGTGTATCTTGGACTGGCAACCTTGTAAACTGCTCTGGAGAAGATAAATAAATGAATGCATAATGTATCGGATCAGTGGGGCCGTGGCTGCATGCTGAGGTGATTTTTGACTTAGTCTGCCGCCTGTTGCATAACTCAACATGATTAAATAGCATGAGCATGACTGAGGCTGGAGGAGGGGCAGCCTCCATGTCCCGAATGCCTAATTCTGCAGTGATGCTGGGTAATACGACTTTAGAAAGATTATTGTTTGTATTTACATTACCGTGTTTGCTTGGCATACAGTATTGCACAGGGCACAAACAGCGTTCACTTAGTTATACATTTGGACAGCTGGGTATTTACCGAGGTGATTAAAGCTGAGCTCCAGGACACAACGCTAGAGTCCCGCCAAGGGATCAAACCGCAGCTTTTTGAACACAATACCAGCGCCTTAATGTGACGTGTCATGTGCCCACTAGACCACACAAAACATAGATTCAAGAATCAGGGAGATAGAGACACTAACACACCGCCAAGGGACAGTGGAAGGTATGAAAAAAGCAAGGCAAACAGGCACATACAGGTGCCTTTTCCCTCCCCATGTATCAGAGGAACCCCTCGCCACATGACCTGGGCCATAACACACAGGGTTGCTGTGGAAACCTACCATCGCTTTGATGTTCACTTTATTTTCTCCCCCACATTCCTCAAATTCTGTAAATATTTCAGACATTTTGAAGCTAAGAAGCGCTGAAGCCTCTGAAATCCAGCAAAATTTACCTTTGTGAAACTCCGGGTTGGAAGCAAAATAAATACCAATTTAAGAGATGTAAACTGTACCTTTAACCTTCTGTTTGAGAAGAGAGTGCAATCCTGTTCAATGCTGTTCTCTCTGCTACAGGATGAAATATCAATAATACAGCAAGTTCTATTATATACTAATACAATGTTTCAACGAATACGAGAAACTCAAACACCACATAGGTCCTTGGTATAATAAATCACTTGGGAGCATTCCTTTCATGAACAAGCTCTCAGTTGTCTTTTACGCTGCTCATTAATCCTTCCTCTGTTTTCTCCTGGGCTCAGAGATTCAGAGATTTCCCCTTTCATCCATTTTATTTCTTTAGTTTGTTCCCTTTTCTCCAGCTGGAATTTGGGGTTTTCTCACTTTCACATTTCCAGGTGGAACCTCTCCTGCGCTTTGCGATGCTGCAGCGTCGAACAAGTGAGACGAAAGGTGAACCTCTGACAGGCGGGGCAAGAAACAGCGGTGGTTAAATGTGAGCAAAAGGAAACACTCTGGAAGAGTGCAGCTCGTTCCGTCCAATCTGAACTTCAATGTGAAAAATGTGGAATGGGGAGACCAAGCAGGGCTCATGGTGACCATAAGCACTAAAAATGACCTAGTCCTAATCACTAAGATGACCACAGGGCACCCTAAGCACTGAGGCAACCATGGTGAACCTAAGCACTGAGGCGACCATGGCGAACCTAAGCACTAAGATGGTCATGCTAAACATAGGCACTGTGCTGGGACTTGAATGCATTATATTTTTTGCCTTTTTCACAGACACCATACAGAAATTTGGACTGCCACACCTGTGTGCCATCATTTCTAAATAAAAAAAATAAAACAAAATGAGCATGAAATGGCTGCCGTGGCTGCTGGAGTCTGGCTGACAGAACTGGCCTGAGGGGAGATCTCAAGATGAGATCCCTGAGGTCCCCTTCGCTCCTCTGGTGCAGAATCTCTGCCTCGGCCACATTTGGCTTTGTTTTCTGTTTGTGTCCCACAAGCACAGCACTCACTCAGGTTAGGCCAGCCATCCTCCCTTTCAGCCAGGTGCTGGAATTACTGTTTCAAGCCAGGGAAATCACTCCAAGCAAACCATTAAAGTGCACCTTAGCAAAAGGCACAGGCAATGCAAATGTGGTGCGAGCGCGAGTGTGTGAGTGTGTCAATATGTGTGTGTGTGTGTGTGTGTGCGTGCGTGTGTGTGTGTGTGTGTGAATGTATCTGTACACACCAGTGCTGTATCTTGCACACCAGTGCTGTTGCATGCATAGTGCACAGATGTGACATCATAAGAATGTTTTTTTTAGGAGGTAATTTATATGTGCGGTCCCTATGCGTCTGTGTTTATGGAATCAGAGCTACGGTAATGGACAGGAATAGGCTCAGCAGAGACCAACACACTCAGCTGAAATGTTTCCGCTCACCTAACACATTGCCTCAGTTCCCTGTCCAATAAGGACAGAAATAAATACATAAATATCTTCTGATATCTGGCTCCAGGGTTACCCTGTAAGCACACAGTCAGAGAGCAGTGACTGATGTTCTACAGCACTGCGCTCTAGCTGAAGGCTGCAGGATGTCTCTGGCTTTCCTAATGCATTGGCTCTTAGTAAGCCTTTTATTTTTACCATCCTAGGTTTTTATTTTCGTGCAGATTTCTCACCGTGACTTTAAACAACCACGTAATGTGTTGCGCCTCATCTGAACCTCCGACAAAAAGAGAAGACTAACCATCGGTGAAATGTTTTTACTGAGGGTTAACACATCAAATGGCACAGAGGTTGCCTAAATGCAGTAATTCACATCTTTATTATTCTGACTTTTATAACCTTAAGTACCAAACACTGATATTTTCATTTTATATTTAGCATTTTATGAGTGATGACACTGAATAACTTATAACAGTTGGCATATGTATTTACGAATGTTTCTGTACAGCTTATGAAAGCTTTATAGAACTTAATGTATGGAAAATGCTCCCCTTACAAAAATTAAGCTCAAGCTTCAGATAAATCTGCATGCAGCTTGGAAATTGTAGGGTAAATGACTTGTCTCAAGTCTAGGAGCACCACTTCTCACACCACTGGTAGTGAGAAAATTACAGTATATCAAAACTTGGGATCAAACCCTGAATACTTAAGTGCCATCCTGTGCTGAAGAGCGGCTCTTTTGGACAGGAGAGAAGAGCATCCTAGTTCTGCAGATGGATGTAGACAGCAAACAAATTACTAAGAGGGTTGTAAACTCCTTTAGCTTCAGCGAGTCAAGGCTTGTAATGTCTTGTTCATTTTATTTATTTATTTATTGATCTCATGTGTAATGCCACATATGTTCAAAGGAAAGATCAAACAGCCTACCCCACTTGTGCCGGAATGTGATTATATGCAAGTAAGAATAATTACCTGTAATATTTCATAAAGTAAAACTGAAAGCTCTGTGCTTTTGGTGTTTCTGTGTAAGGCAGATCAGTAGAACGTTTGTACTATGTAGCATTAATGAACTCCATCCTATGCCATTTATATTAGCTTTGCTAAGCTCATCTACAGCTTCCATTCTTGGTCTGAGAGAGAGGCTGAGGGGCACATTGTTATGTGAAACCTGGTGAAGGACCTTCCTAAGGATGGTCTGGATGCTGTAATGTCCCTGTACAAAAACACAAAAAGGTCTTTCGGGAGAACAGAGAACGCTTCAGGGGACAGACACGACAGCACAGTAAACAGCCCTTGGGCGTTGAAAGGAGCCAGGATTTTCGCAGACCGCCGAAGGACGACTTGACTATGCAGAGGAGATCCAGCGGAGGCCGTGTTCCTAAGGCAAGGGCTGAGTGTTGCAGCATTGAGCCTGCATTCTTCCACCCCAGCCACTTCTCCTTCTGTTTCAAAATACAGCACATCTGTTGTTTACTGGGTTGCCCAGGTCCCGTTTCTCACGGTATAAAGCTCATGATGAAGTATCTCTGAAATCTCTACGAGACACAGATTCAAAAAATAACACGGGAATGTTGCATTATATGACTTGTAGGGACAGATTAGCAGGGTTCACATCCTGAGCACTCTTAGAGAATATCTCATTTTCAGCCCTGCATGAGAAACTGTTCCGTGCACTATTAAATGAATACTTGCATGCGTACAGTAATGATAGGTCAGAGGTTAGTGCATTGGGTGATAACGTCCATTCAATTACAGGCAATGTAGCTTGCCCTGAATGCAGGTGATTACAATGTTTCGTCACTGAAAAAAAAAACTGGCTGCCACTGATTTGCGTCACAAAGTCTGGGGACAAGAACGTTTCCTCTGTTTTCAGAATCCAAGGGCTGGTAAACGTTGCCTGGGAGAGAATACCAGCTGACTGACACGTAATCCAGCGTCTCCTTGGCCCTGCAGCAGTTCTTTTATCTTCAAATCCAAACTATTATTATTGCCACAAGCCAGCTCAGGGGAAATTTACAGAAGTCAGTTTAATAAATCACTCTCAAGGCAAGTGAGATCCATAGAATATTGATAACATCGTGGAATTTGCATCATAACACAGCCGTTGTTCACTCAGATTGATTTTGCAAGCTCTGATTAAAAGATGAGACAAAAGCTTTAAGGACACCGAGCTTTGCAGGTAATTTATACCTCTCTGAGACAATCCCCGGGGGTTGTCCCGATCTCTTACCCCAAGGTTCTTTCTGTCACTGCATAATAATTTCATTCTATTCATCGCCCTGTATTTTGTGTATTTAGTTATATTTTATTTTAAGATTTAAAATGTGGGTTATTATTTAGTTTTGTGCGAATTTATTTTAAACTCAGTGGAACACTGCGTTTTAAACTCAAAGGCAACGCTGATTCAACAAGGAGGAAATTTCAGATCCTAGAGATGCTTCCCTTGGGAGATTTTACTTGGCTATGTCTTTGCAGTTTGTCTAGTCTAATTTTCTCCTCATCAACAAACCCAATTAGCGCTTATTTAGGGTGTCACCTCTTCCAGTTGGAAAATTAGCTAATTAGTCAACCATACACGAGGCTCCGATCTGTTGCAGTTTCCTGCTGCTTCCTGTAAAGAATTTGTAGAGGCCTCTTGTAGATATATATAGATGAGCTTACAGATTTAACTTATATTAATGAGAAACAGTACTTGAGTTTATCTCCCTAGTTGATCTATCTGGACATCAGTGATGCGTATGTGACAGCAGTTCATTTTTAAAAATATGGTCAAATCAACATACTGTATGTCTTAAATGACATTGACTCCTCTTATCCATAGATATAAATATAAGGACAGCAGACATGGTCCTGGGGTTATATTTGCTGATAGTAGGATGCTGTTATTGTAATTGGATTCAGAGTCAGAGAATTTGGAGACATTATGCAGGTCTTCAAAGAAGGGAGCTCAGGAGTAGGCTTGCGTTCATTGCATATTTGTAGACATTTTATTCCTAAACATTTTATATTGCTGCTGGAATTTGTGACATGAATTGTTTTGCAGTTGTATTTTAGCTCAGTCCCTTTATGAATGACTTATAAATGCTTAGTTAATGCTTTATGAACACTTATTGAACATAAATTAATGCTGTATGAATTCTTACAGAACATCCGCTAACGCTGTATAATTACTGACTTATTGACTTGTTTGGCAGTGTCTGTTGGAAGGTTGTTTGTAAGGGAATATTTACATTAACTTTAACAATATTTTTGAGATAATAATTTTGGGTTTAATTATATGTCCTTAAAATAACGTTTTACCCCTCTTTTATGAAGTTAAAGAGATCATGTTTACTGTAATCATGTTCAATAAACAGTCTGTTGAAGACATACATACATTTTTGTCATTTTTTTAATTCAATATGGGCTGTGGATAAGGGTTTTGCAGGTTGAAATCACTCTCTGATTGTGACTTTGATCATTTAAGTGTCTTTTTTGCTCACTGAATGAATGAACAAATGAATTAATTACATGGTATTCACCGATACACCGAGTCTGGAGGAATCTGAACATGACGCTAAGTAATCCTTTTGAATGAATGAATGAATGGGTGAACAGCATTATATTTAAATAATAACATTTGTGTCAGGAGGAATCTGTGATCTTACCATTATCAAAGCATTTGGAGTTGCAGATTATTCTCAGGCCTGTATCTCTATGAAAGAACAAAGCAAATGAATTTATGAATCTCTTTCATCTGAGTGGAGGTCTCAAAAGGCCTTGAAGAGTATAGAGATGTGGACCCCACCCCCTGTCTCTCAGACACACACACACACACACACACACACACACACACACACACATACCCATTCCTGAGATGCTGTGCTGCCTGGTATCAGGCACTGGTTAGCAAATATTAAGCCTTTGTACACTTGGCTGCATAAAAACAGTATGCAAAGTCTCTCTTTCTAATTTTCCCCAGCCATTCTAACATTACATTTCATTATTGTCATTTAGCAGACACTGTTATGCAGAGTGACTCACATAGGTCACAATTTTGTCCATTTATTCAGTTGGATATTTACTTAAGCAATTCTGGGTTAAGTACCTTTTCCAGGGCCACAGCAGCAGTGCCCCAGCAGGGAATCGACCCAGCAGTCTTTTGTTTATGAACCCTGCTCCACTACCACTACACCACATAGCTGCCCATGCATATTATTACATGTCTACTTCATCATAACTAGGTTACACCATATCCATTTTTGCCATGTAATTCTTACCCGTGTCACAACACGATGCACATCATGTTTACAGGAGCTGGATTACACACAGAAAAAGAAGAAAGGAACTACATCTGTGCGATGGCTGCGGTCACAGCACGGCCCGTGCTTTCCGGGCCTGTTTCAGTGGAAGAGGCGGCGTGTGATCGCTGATCGTCCTCATCCGCCATGCAACGGTCCCGCCTCACAAACGCGGGCCCAAATCCGCGCCGTCACGCTCCCTCCGATAGCGCCGCCGCGCTCGCCTGATGAATCCGCCGCCACAGCGTCGTTCAGAGACGTGTTTTCACGCTCATTGCCCGGCTTCTGAGGCTCTGGTCGGCCGGAGACATCAGGGAACGGTGAGCCCGCCTCCCTCTGCCACACGCCTCCACTGTTTGCTGCCAAATTCGGGGCCCCCCTTTTCCGCCTGATCACCCCAGAAGTCTCCGCCCGCGCGGCTGAGCTCCCCTCCCTCCCTTCATTGCTCGTGAAACAATGGGGAGGGGATCCACCGCGAGCACAATCACTTAGGAAAGAGAGGGGTTGCGTCTGAAAGTGTCCGCCTTTGTGTACATGCTGTCACTGGAGGTAATGCATGTAATGAGAGCGGGGAGAGGGAGCTGGGGGGGGGGGGGCATAAATTATGTCGGCACTTTTCAAAGGACGTTTCCAGCAGAACAGAGCGGAGCTGTTCCTTCAACTGTCTGAATATCTTTGACAATGTTAATAAAATATGATTGGATAAAAATGATGGTGCCTTGTCAGTCACTCAGGATAAAGGCGTCTGCTAAGTGAAAAATGTCCATGTAAAATAAGCAGCATTTACATTAAATTACATTACAGTCATTGTCTGTAATATCCTGTAATATCATTGGTGAAAGTGGGGCTATAAAAGAAACTATACTGTATATATATATACTGTATATATATATATATATATATATATATATATATATATATATATATACTGTATATATATACTGTATATATATATACACACAAACACACGCACACACTTATGTATACAGTATATATGGTGCATGCATATGACATACACAGGAACATGACAAAGTTGCTGATGAGTTACTACTGCCAGTAGTAACTTAAATAAATCATGACGGAGATAACAATCTGTGTACATTTTATGTTTCGATGTTTCGTTTTGACTGGGATTCATTTTAGAAAAAAAAAAAAAAACATTTTTGCTTCATCAAAAAAGCACATCAGCTCATTCACTGATATTCACTGAGATTCACGGAGATAACAATCTGTGTACATTTTATGTTTCGATGTGTCGTTTTGACTGGGATTCATTTTAGAAAAAAAAAAAAAAACATTTTTGCTTCATCAAAAAAGCACATCAGCTCATTCACTCGAAACCGGCTCTGAATGTTAAGCTAGCCCTCTCAGACAGTTTCAGACTGAGAGTCTGACTGCCCTACCAGCTGGACCTGCCCCCTGGGAGAAACAGGGCCAAACCCACATGCACTCCGGGAATGTCCAGGCATGGCAGCGTTTCGGGAGCTTGATGTGCACACACTGAACTGTGATATCAGCATTAATGTCCTGCTCTCTCCTGCGGTGGGTCTCCTGGCGGATGGTTGCTGGCTGGAGCTGCCTTATGCCTCCAGACTTGCTCTCACGATGATGACTGCCGTGGAAAGCACTATACTTAAAGGCTGAGTTGTGCCTTCAGTCATCTACAGTGCAGAGTGTCATTATTTGCCTGATATTATTCCTTCATTCCACAGCTTACTGAATGGGACACTGCTGCTAATCCTTGCTGAGATTGTCTGAAAGGCTGTAAAAGACTCAAACGTGCTCGAATGTAATGGATAACAGCAACTTCACATCACACCTACTCTGTACTCAGTCGATTGCTTGTGAGTGGTCTGGCTGTGTCACCCATGTGCTGATGTATCTATGTACTGATATGTCTGCCTCCCACCCCTCTCTCCCTGGCGAATTTATACACATTTCACGTCAAAGCCTTTGATGACTAACCCATTAAATCCTTTCCATTCTTTGCCACCTTTTCCATTTGTTGCTGTAAATTGCACGACATCTATATGCCTATTAATGGCTCAGGGGAAATATATGTGATTTTTTTTTTATTGTGCTAGTTACATCAAATCTGGCTCCCGGTATCACAGTAATGGCAACATTTAGCCCCCTGCATGCAGTGCTCAGTGGCAGTGTGAGTAGTGAGAGAGCGACAGGTAGATCCACTCAATGAACAGCGTGAGGAAACATACGTTACTGTGCGTGTGTGAGGGCCATTAAGGCGTGATTAAGCCCTCTCTGCTCTTACTGATCATGGTGCCAGCACAGAAGACCTGCAGAGCCGCCAGGATAGATGCTGAGCAGCCTCTACACTGAGAGAGAGCGTCTGACTGGTCCTGCAAGTGTATCTCCATGGCGGTTTCTCTCTTTGAAGTGCGCGCAATGAGGTGTTACAGTATCCATTTAGAGTGTACTTTTGGGCTGTTCTCTGGAAAAAAAAAACATCATTACTTTACATTACAGTTATCAATTTATGTGTGTGTGTGTATGTGTGTGTGTGCGTGTGTGTGGATACGTATATGTAAGGAGCCACAGATTAATTTAAAGTTTTGGAAAACGAACCCCAGGGAGAGTGTTAATTTGGCCATACCAAGTGCATATCCAACCAGCTAAACGGCCTGTACAGATCTGACACAGATCTTTCCCTCCATTTTCATTTTTTTTATACAACAACCCAAGGTGCCTTTTAAAGAAGGCAAGGATTATATATAATGGGAAAAAAAGATGATGCTCACTATGGATATGGCTACTTCTCCGAATGCAAGCAGCGCATGAGTAATCTGGCCTATTAGCGGCGCTGACAAAACAAATTAAGGAAACAAAATTAGTCACTCCGATACGTCTTGACTGAAAGCTTAGCCGTCAAATGTAAATTAATTAATCAATTAATTAAACCAGCCTCCAGAAACTGCCGAGGGCAGAATTATTGTCAATTATATAAAGGCAGCAGTAGTACACCTTACAGAAATCCTGTCAAAATCTGAAAAGGTCACCTCAGCGATTTTTAACATCTTGGATGTTTGGGAGTAGTGAGTGGATGGATAGATAGGTTTGGGATAAAGGTGAAAGCATTATGACATTGATTCCCTGTATGTTTAGATGTGATTTTTTGGGGGGGGGTTTGTTCCTAATCTTACAGTGGCAAGGCAGGGTAATATGAAGGGACACGGAGGGGTGGAGGGGCGGGGGGGACACTGCATACGTCTGCACCTGCATCCTTTTAGGGAGGTGGTCCAAACACCAAGGCAGCTGGGCTCATGTTTTCGGACAGGAGCCGGACGCCACGGACCTGAGGGTGAAAGGTGTTCATTTAAAGCCCAGGAGGTTCAGCGCCACGTGAGCTTCATTATTGCATCCCCTCAAAGAGCACACTGACACCATCAGCCCGCGCCCTCACACTCTCTGAAAATCAAGGAGCATTGAAAAAAAATGTTATTAATATGCTAATCTGACAAATTGCCTTACCCTCGATTTTCATAGATGGTCTTTTCTATGGCCCTTAACATTTCGGCGGACATCTCAGATCAATATTTCTCTTTTGTGCCATTAATTACCCCTGCTTTTTAACCACCAAGTCACTTTTTTTCACATTGACGTGTGTCTGCCATTTAAATTATCCTTGCATCTTTTTTTCTGCACACTAATTTAAAAAGTACAGGTGGAAAAAGATCAATCATCATGTCATAAGATGCCATCCTGCTGCCGCACGTCTGAAATGCTGGGATTTTATCAGGAAGCAATGATTGCGTCTCAATGGGCAAATCATGCCAGCAGGTTGTAACAATCATTTCATTAATAATAATCAATATTATTATTCTACCTGCAGCATTTCTTTATCGACTCAGTTCTGTCAGCTCCCAGTTATAAGCTCCTTTTGAGGCCTTGTTTGTTTGTTAATTTTTTCTTGATAAAAGTGCAGCATCAGTGAGCTTTTCGGAACACAGGACACTGAGGAATGCTGATATGATTATGAGGTAATTAGCATACATCATTGCAGGGGTGTGGTGTAATTCAACAGGAAATGACATGCTGAATGAGTTCCGGACAGCTGGCTCAGAATTAGACAGGTGTTTTTGATCCAGAGTTTATTTAGACAAGACAATAAGACAATACAAGATCCAGACAAGATCATTCTTCAGCAAAAGAAATAAACAGCTCTGTTGAGCTGACTCTTTTGCGCCTCTGATATTTTTTCTCTCTGAGTTTTCATCAACAACATTGCCTCTTTATAGTAGTGTCTCTAGTCTACCTTCCTATCATAATATTGCACTATTTAAAATATTGTAATATTCTATTAAAAAAGCACTCTACAGTAGTTTAGCATTTAATTCAGTATTTCACTGACCTGAAATGTAAAAAAGACATATTGTAATGTAATGTAATCATTTTTATAACCTGGTATAATACTAATCTGCCCTTGTTGACACAACAATAATGGTATAATGATCAAACAATTAGAGTAGTTGTTCATATTTTTGGCAAATGTTTTTACCCTGAGAGAATGACAGAGCGTTGCTCCTGCAGAACAGTAATGGAATATATGAATTTAAATTTGCTACGTGTCCACGCAGATGAAATAGCCCAGAATAAGATGATACAGCGAAAACCACAGGCTGTACTGGGAGTGGAGGGGAGATGTATGAAATGTCCCAGCCTCAATATTCTAGTCCAGCTCTACTGGTTCAGCACAGCCAGGTACTCCCTAAAGAGATGAGTCTTCAAAACACGACAGAAGGAGGCAAGTGAAAAAGCTCTATGGAATAGCATTAAAGAGCATGCCTCAGAACCCAGAGGTTGCCAGCTCAGTTCCCAGGTGGGCCATTGCTGTTGGTATGGTGCTTAACTCAAATATCCACCTGTATAAACAGATGAGATGAAAGCTGCTCTGGATGAGGGAGTCTGCCGAGTTAACAAAGTGCCTCTGACTCATCTGATTGGCTCTGCCCACTGTAAACAATCAGCCAATCCCCACACAGCATACAGACCTGTGAACACATGTAGAATTCTCACTGCTCTATCATTTCCTGATGGACGTGATTTCAACAATCAATTTGCATAGTTTAATAATGCATTTTTTTCTCTCTCTCTCTCTGTCATATTTTAACAGTTTTATACTTGTTCAAATAATTGAGATGGAATGTAGAAAGACAGCTTCCTGCACAGAACCTGATCAGAGTATCAGCAGCAGCAGAGTTTGGATATGGTGTTACGCTGAAGTAGGCATGTAATAACAGGACTGGGTAGCAATGTGGTTTGGTGGTAATGGAGCAGGGCTCATAATCAAAAGGTTCTCGTTCAGTTCCACCACTGGGGAACTGCTGTTGTACCCTTGGGAAAGGTACCCACAATTGCCGCAGTAAAGATTCAGCTGTATTAAATGGATAAAGCTGTAAACTATCTAAGTCACTCTGGATAATAGTGTCTGCTAAATGACAATAATGTAATGTCATTAGCACTTCAGGGAGGGTGTGTGTTGCTGTTAGTGTTCCAAAGGGCAGCGGAGGGACACTGTAAGCTACAAAAACTCCAGTCACCACCATGGTTTGTCTATTGCGATTTTCTATCAGTGAGGGGCTTTAGTGACATCCCATTACATTACATTACTGTCATTTAGCAGATGCTCTTTTACAGAGCGACTTACATTACAGGTTACGATTTATTCCAGTTATCCATTTTTACAGCTGGTTATTTACAGGGGCAATTCAGGGTTACGTACCTTGCTCAAGGATATAGAAGCCATGCCCTCAGCAGGGAATCGAACCAGCAACCTTTCGGTTACAAGCCCACTGTGCTGCACTGCCGCCCGGTGTACCACCCGTCCGTCAGGCGTTTCTGCAGACCGGGAATGGCTCAGATTTCTTTGCAGCACACAGCTAAGCGCAGCCGCTGTAAACACGACCGGCACGCAACGCTGGTGATTTCATTTCTTGCTTTGCAGGGCAGGGCCGCTAGCGTGTGACAGTCCCAGGCCTCGGCCGATTTAAAGGGACGTAATCGAGTCCTACGCCAGGCTAAACGCACGCACACCTGCGTATGGGAATTTTTTGTGTATATCATACGCTAACCCAATCACAACGGTCGCCGACAGCGAGGAGAAGCGATCATCGTACACGGACCGCGGGGCTGAATCTAAATCAAAGCCCAAATTGCCGCGGCTGAAGGCGTGCACGCCGCATACTCAGGTGGGGGAATATGCTGCCGCTCTCCCTCATTCCCTTTCCATTTCCCCCGAGCGACGCGCCACCTCCCCCCCGCTCGCCATTTCCCATCAGCCCCGTGTGATTGCTCTGCCCGCCCTCCCTCTCTCTCTTCCCCTGCATTCCTCCCTACGCGGCGGGGACCAGGTGCGTGAATGTTTGCTGCAACGGACCGCAGAAGATGTCTTATTTTGTCATGTGAGTGGCAAAGGCCACTCGAAAGACACAGCTGTCCCCAACCCCCACCCCCTCCCCGTTACCCATGGGGGGGGGGGACATCGCTCACACTCAGATGAAGTGAAAACTGACCTGAGAAGAAAAAGTACTGATTATGTAACTCCGACAACCAAAGGTGTCCACAAAGTCCAACAGAAGCAATATGTGTGTTTCATGTCGTGTCATAGATGATTTCATTGACTGAGTCGAGATGTCTGTCGTTATAAGTGTCATTTCTTCATTCTCCTTGTTTCTTCATTAAAGTCAGAGCACTCACTCTGAGCAAAGGTTGAGCGATGTGTATCATCTGCCGATACTACCAAGCAGCCCGAAAACTGGCCTCATCCCACTGTGAGAGGTGGAGTCCCCTTGGGTCACTGGGTTGCAGGGTACAGGGGTTTGCACAGTGAGACAAGCCTACAACTGCCGTACAACTGCCGTACAGCAACTAGAAGCTGGGGGAGGAAGAATAACCTACCTCCCCCCATAAAAAAAACAAAAAAGAGGGCAATTTTTTTATACATTTTAGTGCGGGTAGATCTGTGTTGTTGATCTGTGCCATGTGATTCTCACATGCTGAGAGTTATTTTTATCCACTTTGTGTCTAGTTTCCTCATCAGGCCAAACTGTGTGAAAAAAAATTCTCATGAGCTAGTCACAGTGAATGACAAATGCTAATTGAATCTAGATGTTTATTTCAAGATAGTCTGCTCTAATTGAAATCTAATTGACTTTGTGAGTGCAAACCAAAAATAGCAAATTCAAAGCATGCCAGCTGTATGTGTTACAAAGTCTCTGGCTGATCAGAGTTGGGCTGTCGATTGTTAGCCAGATTACCTTGCCTTTTTCAATCCTCAGTTTTTTCTTTTTTCTGGGCCTGTTAAAAAAAAAGATGATTTCACACCTGCTACAAGGTGTCTTCACGCAACCACTGAACAAGCAATCAGCAACTCTGACCCTGGAGGTTAAATAACCTGAGAGTCAGGCCAAAATTCAATTTAACCGCACTAACATCCTTACCTCATGAGTAACAAAATCTTTTATTTTACTGTTTTGAATTTTGCACGATGGTTTTGGCTAGTTTCAGCAGTAAATTCCGTCTAGGTATTGAGAAAATGAAGGAAGAACCACTTAAAATTATTAGTCAGAGTTAAGGTGAAAGTGCTTTGTGGGTAGAATGAATCTCTCAGGATGATCTCACAGGCGCTGGCAGTGGTGATAATTGGATAGGCAGGAATGCTGAGTGAGGCTGAATTGATAGCCTCCAAGCTGCACTACGGAGGCAGATTTGGGCCTTATTTTGGCAGAGCTGTAATGACTTGGTGTAAAAAGAGCTCCGCCGTGGACAGAGACAAGCACCACAGGGTGTGATTCTGGTATGTAAATAACCGGTATGTAAATAACTTCTACAGAGGCTGCACAGAGCAGATAGAGTCAACAGAGATGAGTGCATGTGTGTGTGTGTGCACATTCTTTTGCATAAGCGCTGTCTTTTTCAGGGACATCTGATGTTTCTTGAAATGATAAGGAGACATTTTTTTTGTCTTGTATGTATTTGTTCTTGGATGTATTTGTTTCTTACAGTGATTAAAATAAATTAAGTTGATTAAAATCAAGGGATTAAATTCTACAGGCAAGTGAAAGAGGGAAGCTCTGAAAGAGGCACTGGGATGATAGAAATATTTAATCCCCATTTTATCATATAATCTCATTTAATTCTCCGAGATGCTCCTTTCACGTTTTTTAATTTATTACGACTCATGTTCAGAGCGTTGGAAATGCCACACGGCGGTCGGCTTGCTCTGTGAAATGGCCACGCTGGTAACGGCCGTATGTTGACCCTCTAGGCAGAATGTGTGGGGCCTCCTTCAGCAGAAAACCGGTACAGATGCACTGAGTCATTTTCATATGTTCTTTATATTCAAGTTCTCTGCTCCTTCCATTCGGAATGAGTCACAGAAAATACTGGAGCTTCTCTCTGAATGGCTTTAAAGTTATAGTTAAAAACATGGCAGGAATCGAAATGGAGGTCTGTAAAATATTTCAACCCTTGGTGCCAGCACACTTTTCTTGAGCTTGATGTGTAAGCCTGCGTTTTCTGTGACAGTGTAATGCCCTGTGTTTCATGTTGTAAACGTGTCTGCAACTTCATGTATACTGCTATTTTTGGCCAGGCCTCTATTGAAAAAAAGATTTTTAATCTCAGTGAGACTAATCTGGTAAAATAAAGATTAAATAAAAATAAAATATTAAAAATGAAAGTACCGTCCCCTAGTATGGTTCAGCTTTGATTACTGTTGGTCTCATTTTACATTGCATGGTTGTAATACTTGAGTACATACACCTTACCTGGATAGTACCAGTGTAACTATGTACATACACATTGTAGGATTATATGCCACATGAGGCCCCAAGCAAATGGAGAAGCCGCAAATCTCCTTTGGTGGACTACACAGAGTATTGTGCAGCAGTACAGCCATTACAGAGAGTAGTCCAGACAGTGCAAAAAGGACAGCTTTGCAGAGAGCAGTCTAGACGGGTAAAATATGACAACTGTTAAAGAGAGTCATGTAGACAGAGTATTAAAAGGGTACTGAAAGTATTAAAAGAGTACAAATGACAGCCATTACAGAGAGTCGTCTGGACTATGGAAACAGAACAGTCACAAACACAACAAATGCCCCCCCAGTGCATTCCTGCCATTACCAAATGCATACATACATGGAATCCCAGGACATGTGGAATAGTTCAAAGCTGCATTCAGAGTTGAGTTTTCAATAGCATAAAATAGTGTCATAGAGCATATGATAGCCAATGTAATACAAGCAGAAAAAAGATCATTCTGTAGTATTCTATAGTATTAAAGTGTGCAGGTCTGGATCATCCAGTGCTCAGAGATATGCGCAAATGCACAAGTCCTTATTCAGACCCCTATTGGTCTGCTCCTGAGAGTGCTGTAGCTAGCTGCACAGACGGCAGTCAGACGCAAATAACAACAACATTACAAAGTTTAAAAAAGGACCCCCCCAGCCCCCCCTTGCCTATTCCAGCACTTTTCAGCAGAGGGAAATTAAATTACTTTGTTCCATTCCACGCTCTGATTCCTCTACAAATGGTGTGGCTTTTGAGACAATTACGGATTTGGCGACATGGATGGGTTGAAAGTAATTTGATTGCGATTGCACCTGTGGGACAACCATATTCACACAAGCTCCTATTTATAAATGAGCACATTACCAGGGATTAGAGAGGATTTTCAGCAAGGTTAAATAGCCAAAGTAGCAGCAGTCTGCAGCAGGTGCTATAAGTAAGAGTGTGCTTTTGTGTGTGTGTGTGTGTGTGTGTGGGTGTGTGTGTGTGTGTGTGTGTGTGTGCATTCAGCATCCACATATGTTATCCTTGAGTTACAGAGCACCTGTGTTCTCTATAGAAGTTTAGGGCAGTGTCCATTACTGTTATCATTCAATGTGTATTACAACTGTAAATTGAAACTGGCATTTTTTAGAAAGCCAATTAGCTGGAGAAAAAAATAGTAAAGCCAATATTTGCAAATGAACACCCACAGAAAGTCTGGAGCAGAAAACACACACCACATTAAGCAGTTTTACAAGGTTTATTCTAAAACGCTTGGTGCAGCCAACCAAACATATTCCCAGGGTTTTATGCTCTCATCCATCTTATGTACCCTTTAAAGTGATAGCTGAACTCAGACAAACCCCTGATTTAGCATCAGCTTGCATATTCATGATTAAAAAGAGAAACTGCTTCAAATGTTAAACACCACCCGCTGTTTTGGGTTCATTTGAAATGCTCTGCAGACTTTCTTGGGCCTGTGAGACTGGATTTGCTAGGGTGAGGTGCAGATCTTATAATTAACAAAGACAACTGTAAAGCATTGGATGAACGTGTTTTGTTTTTTTTTCTCCTCTGATTGGCTCTTTCCAGGGGTCAGGAGTCCCTC
Organism: Megalops cyprinoides; assembly: GCF_013368585.1. Classification (NCBI taxonomy): domain Eukaryota; kingdom Metazoa; phylum Chordata; class Actinopteri; order Elopiformes; family Megalopidae; genus Megalops; species Megalops cyprinoides. Next base: position 39,235,559 of record NC_050587.1, on the reverse strand, counting down.
TTAACTCTGCCAAGATCTCCCACATCTGGCTGTGAGATGTGTCAGGAGTTTCACTATTAGGATCAGAGGAAATATCTATACCAGGCCTTCAAGGGACCTTTTGAAGCTCTGGCCTGACTGTGGAACATCAGCTGAGAGCTGATTTCTGTGCTAAACAGTGTCTAATGAATGTGCAATGGGACAGGGAGGCCTCTAGCAAAATAAATGAGGTGGGTCTGCTTGAAGCTCTGTCGTCTCATGTTGAACTGCATCGTCTGAGAGATAAAGAGTGTTTGGAAGTAATGAGGCGGAGAAACATTTTCAAGTCCCAGACTATCCTGAAAGTCAACAAAGCGCTAATGGGCATTTTTCGACGAATGGCACCGCCACCCCCGCACCCCCCCCCCCCCCAGGTCGCGTTCTGCAGAGGCTCTTTGACAGCGCTGAAATCTCGGAGAGTCTAATTGCTGGCCTGGCCAGGCTTTACAGCTCAACACGGCCGCACTGTGCCTCTTCAAACACCAGGGCGGCGGCGGATGGCAGTGCAACAGGGCCCCAGCCGACCACAGATCCTCCGTTCGAAGGCGTTGCCGTGGAGGAGCCACGCCGTTTGGGTACTGTATCTGCGGGCCAGAAGGCGTCCCAAGCTCCTCACCAGTCTGACCAGTGTCCACTCCATTTGGTCAGATTAAAACTGAAGACGTGGTGGAGACACAGCAGGACAGGGGCGTGGCTCCCGGGACACAAAGAGCTGCGCTGTTACTCGGATGAAAAAGAAAGCCTGAGTGTCTCAGGTGTTATGGGAGGCAGCTGTGCTGATGTGCATCCCCCTTGTGGCAGCCCCCTGTAATTACAGGCACCCTGTTAATATGATTTTGTGACCTTGAGCTATAGGTGAAAAATGCTGCGTTTATGTTTATTAGTATCAGTTTAAGGATTCTGTAACAGATTACTTCAATCCTGCAATCACGAACTACCGGAACATTTTTCAATTATTTACTGTGTACATCTGTTTCAAAGTTATCAAGTGCAGGCTGAATTTGGATTATTTAGAGACATGAGCCAAACACCACGAGGACCTCCGAGAAGAAAGAGAAACAGAAATAAGAGACACAGCTAATGACACGGTGTGGGAAAAGGCTGCACCAAATGTAAGCAAAGGCCTTTTCCTCATACTGGACCCTGCTTCCATCTGTAATAAGACAGAAGGAAGCAGAACTGCATTCTGGGAGTCTCTGCACCTGATCATGCAGGAGTGGAAAGACCAGCTGTTGCCATATGACTTATGACTGACTGAGGGCTCAAACTATTTAAAAAGAGGTCTGTGACAGGGTGATGGAGAACATCTTACGGTTGATTGGGGGACTTTGTTTGAGCAGCTGACCTCTTTCTCTTTTTCTCTCTCTCCCTCTTTCTCTCTCTCTCTCTCTCTCTCTCTCTCTCTCTCTCTCACACTCACACACACACACACACACACACACTCTCACACACACAGCAGAGAGTTAATTGAAGATGAGGGAATTAAAGAGCAGGCTGCAGAGGAAGAGCAGGGATCCAGGAGCGGCAGAACGTGCTGGAACGTGGCGGATGACGGCACTGTTCTTCATTTCGGCGTCGTTAACCTCCCTGCACGTCTCCGCCACTCCCCCGGGCCCACGAGGGGGCCAGAATGAGGACCGGTGACAGGAGCAGGCCTGGGTCCCAGCCCTCCATGTGTAAAACCAGCCTCCGAATTAAAATCAGACCAGCCTCAAACATGACACTCAAAGGCCCCCTCTCTCTCTCTCTCTCTCTCTCTGGAATTTTAGTTGTGTAGGTTGCCAAGGTGACCATGTTTTCACTCTGAAATATTTGTAGTTCTGTGCATGTGTATGAACCTCTGGCATCATCTGCCCCCCCCCCCGACACACACACACACACACGCTACAGTCCTGAAGAGGATTGAAACAGGTATGTAAGCTCAAGAAGAAAGCATATAACAATCCCTTGTCCAAGACCCCTCATTCAGAGCACATTGAAGCCTGTATGTAAAAGTGATGTCTACAGCAGGGTATATTGACCCATGTTTCTGAGAAATACCTGTGCTCTTACATTTACATTCAGATTTATTCATTTAGCAGAGGCTTTTATCCAAAGCGATGTGCAAAAGTACATATAGTGGGCAAACAACAGACACAAGGGCAAGATGTGTACAGGTCATACAATGCAGATAGTGCTGAAGCCGAGCACAGGGTCAGTGTAGTGAGAACTAATCTGATCTAAGGTTACATGTATCAAATACAGTCACTGGGAAAATAAAGTGCTGCTAGACTACTTAGGCAAAAATGTGTTACAAATACAATGTAAGAGAAAGTACTACAAGTACGAGCCAAGAATGTTAGATTTACAAAGTCAAATGGCAAGGGTGTTGAAGAGATGTGTCTTCGGCTCACGTCTAAAAGGTTGGAGTGAGGGAGTTGCTCTCAGGGGGGTGGAGAGTTCCACCACTGGGGGGCGATGATGGAAAAACAACGTTGAGAGGAACGTGGGCCTTTCGTTCTGTTGGTGAGAGGAGTGTGGCGTCTGGATATAGCAGAGCAAAGTTGTCAAGCAGGTGTGTAGGGTAGGATGAGGTCCCGGAGGTAGGTCAGGGCAAGCTTTTTTGCAGCAGAAAAGGTGAGGGTCAGGGTTTTGAAGCGGATCCTGACTGCGACCGAGAGCCAGTGGATGGATCTCAGTGAAGGGGTAATGCAGGAGAACTTATCATCTACTGAAAATAGCTTCATAGTTAGCTGTTCTGCTCTGAACCACACTTTTGAAGCAACTCTCCAATGAAAAAAGAAATAATTCAAGAATAATAAAAAAACAAAGCTCTGAGCTTGATGTGCCCTTATTTCACCTCAATAAAATAATGGCATTAATCCCAGACCTCTGAACAAACCTTATAATTAAATTGTCACATTTTTTCCCTACTGTATAAAATTACGTCCCAGGGGGGCAGAAGAGGTTCTTCCATAAAAATGGCGTTTTTTTCAGGGAATTGGCCAGCGTTCTGTTTTTTTCTCATTCCCTCGGAATTAATATCAGATTTATTTGAGTCTTCCCCTGCATTGGTTCCCTTTTTCACCCTCAGTGCAATGGGATTTTTAATATTCTGTTATTAACATTCAGCACGGCGCGACTGTTTTGATGTGACAGCATTAGGCGCAATGAGAAGTCTTCTTACGCTTCATTAGAGTTCCATTATCATACTTCAGAACGTGTGGGCACCCGGGCTGACGGCGATGATTGAATTTGCACAATACTCCCAGACGCGCGGTATAGGGGGTGAAAATTGACACGGTAACAGGGTCATTTGGTTAATTGTGACATAACTCACGGGCCATGGAAAAGAAAATACTTTCCATCAATGACAGATCTACCTTGTCTCACACGCCGCGCTTTGATCCGTTTAAGTAAACGTACTCAGTCTTCCTTCTGTCTATCCCTTTGTTCATCTCCATTTTTCAACACGGATTAAAAATTAAAAAAAAAAAATCTAAATAACTCAGTTAAAATATGAGAAGGTGTGTGAAAGTGGGATTCTGTAAAGTTCCATTCTTGTGCGTCCTGCATTCGCTGAGCACATGGGACTATTTCTGAATGTTTATGAGAATTTTATACGGCACGCGCGGAGGCACACACACACGCATACACACACAGGCACACGTGCACGCATGCACCTACGCACACACGCATGTGCCAACGCATGCACGCAAACATACACACGCACGCACACACACACTCTTTTAGTGAATGCAGGCTCTGACATGGGTGCAGAATTCTTTTGCAGTTGATAGAGATATGAGATTCGCACCGCGGGAAGATGGAGCGAGAGAGAGAGCGAACAGAGCGTTCCGCGGCTCCGTTCTCCGCACGGGTTCACTGGCGCGCCCGTCAAAGCAAACAAGAAAAGCACCTAAATCCCTCAGGATGAAGGGAGCTGGCAAATGTTTGGACACTTTTCTGATTGCCTGTGGCGGAATTGAATGCACAAAATGCCGTTTGATGTCTTCAGCCTCGCGCGGGAAACGATTTGATCTCCGCGCTGCTCCCAAACTCCTTTCATGTGAGACGGAAGGTTTTCATCCAATTCAGAGGAGCAGATTCACACCGCGGTGTAACCGTGCGATCGTTACAGGTAATGCGCTCTTCACCAGCGCGGTCATGACTGCATTAAAAAGATAACGGCCGGCTAAATAAAACCATTCAAACGCCTGCGAGGATTAAATCGATGTTTTCATATGAACCCGGCGCAAATTTGAGGTGCCATTGTCTATGATGACTTCATGTCGGCATTGACTTTTATATCGCTTATAAAAGACCGTCTCAGCTTCAGTCTGTGACCTTTCACCTTTTTGTCCTGTATTGGAATGAAACGGGGTAATCTAATCACACACACACCACTGTAACAATATAATTGAGAGTTCAGAGTCGAACGATGAAGGCTTTGGACGTGGAGGGTATGGGTTTGAATCCCATATGGAACTCTGCAAATATCCCGCTATACATACAATTTGTTCACGATACTAAAGTACAACTAACTTGTAAGTTACATGGGACAAGAGTGTCTGCTAAGGAAAGGCATCATTTATTGTCAGTATGCTAATTCAAATTTATCAGTAGTTGATCTATGTACTTTTTAGAGCACTTGGTCCCGAATTGCCTAACCGCCACTGAAGACATAAAATATACATCACTAAAATGTTATTATTCTTGCAGTAATTAGGAAAGCAGAATGCATTACTTGAGCAAAAATATATTTTATTTTAATCAGCCACACAGCAAAAAGAATTTAGAATAACACTTGAGTCTGCATGGATGTAAAATTAAAAAATTAACCTGATTTGAAATGCAGTTGATTTTGAAGTATTGGACAGTTTTGGGAGCTGCTGAAAGCTCCCCTTGACAAAAATAAACAAAGACAACGCTAACCAGCCACTTTTCTGGGGTTCAGAGGCTGCAGCCACTTTGCTGGGTCCCCTCGTTCCTGCCCACACAGCAGTGTTCAAAAGGACATACTGTGGTTACCAGGGGAACCCCTCTCTCTCTCAGTCAGAGGGCGAGCGAAAGCAAGGGAGCCTCTCTTCCTACCACCACCGTCTCCATTGCAGACACCGGGAGGCTTAGTTTGCAGTCAAAGTTTATTCTTCTTCTCTGCCATTTTGAGTCATTCAGTGGATGCACTGTATGAATGGGACAGTCCTGGTGCCAGCCTATTGGGCCAGGTGGAGTTAGAACTGAAATGCGCTCTTCAAATGGCTGTCACTGCCATAGCTGTCTGAGAGTGTTAAGGGATAGCAAAGGCCTCTGGCACACCCTGACCCTCCTCTCTCACCTTTTTCTTCCCTTGTGGTTACTTCCTCATACCTTTTTCACTCTCTCCCATCCTCATCTGTCTCTCTCCCTTTGTCTCTTTCTCACTTTCTCTTTTTTCCATTCTCTCTGACTCTTTCTCTTTAGCTCTACCTCTCTCCATCTGTCTCTGATTCTCCCTCTCTCTCTCCCTCCCTCTCTCTCTCTCTCTCCCTCCCTCCCTCTCCCCTTCTCCCTCCCTCCGTCTCTCTCTCTTTCTCTTTCTCTCTCTCTCTGAGTCCCCCCCCTCCCTCTCTCTCTCTCCCTCCCTCTCTCTATCTCTGAGTCCCCCCCTCTCTCTCCCTCTCCCTCTCTCTCTCCCTCTCCCTCTCTCTCCCTCCCTCCCTCTCTCTCTCTCTCTCTTTCTCTCCCTCTCCCTCTCCCTCTCCCTCTCTCTCTCTCTCTCTCCCTCTCCCTCTCCCTCTCCTTTGCATTCTCCCAAACACAATACTGTAGAACTAAAGGCAAAGTAAGGCAATGCTGCCATCTGTTGGCCATTTGACTGTGGCAGTGTCAGGGTGGCATTCTCAGAAGGAATATTTAACGCCTCATCCAAAAAAAAGCTGATCAATGCCTGATCATTATCTCTGAGCATTTTCATTACGGACTGAAGCTCAGCGTTGCGTGAAATCAATGTGAGATTGTGGCAGGAACTGCCGCTGGCCAAGAGGCACCCTGGCCATTTCTCTGAGAAAACAAAACCCAGGGAAAGGGTTTGATTGGACGAATGAAGAATATTTGCAAATCAGTGAGCAGGTGGCCACCATGACGTGGTGCATCGTCACCAGACAGTCAGTCAAGGGCCGTGATAGTGCAAGGGGGGTGGGGGTGGAGCTGTTACCTGCGGGGAGCGCATCATCAGTCCACACCATCACCCTCACCCTCACGTTTCCTGGTTGATAGCGTAAACATTAAGGATAACAGAGAACACACCTGTCCTTCTTCACACCCTACAGGACATACTTGTAGGAGTAATTGTGTAGGAGCACATGGCAACTGGGTTGGGTTACTCACCCAGAATCATGCAGGTGCATGATTCTCTCTCTCAGGATCATGTGGGTTTTGGGGTACACGCACAGATCCATGCAGATTTGGGGACACGCACACAGGATTATGCAGGTTTTGGGGTGCATACGCAGGTCCATGCAGGTTATGGGGCCGTGGAAGTGGCCGTGTGTGATGTTTTCCACGCAGATTAATGATGTATGACCTGCCTTTTCCACCCCGTTGTGGCTGTTTTTTGAAGAAACGGCGCAGTCTGTCACAGCAGGGTGCCGTTTCATGTGTCATCCCCTTCTCACTGTTTTAGCTTCGCTTTGAAGCTATGTTTACCCTTTTATCCTATTTGTTGCTCTGTATCTGAAAATACAAACTAATGAATTATATATATATAATTCAACTAAGTTCCAGCAGGTCAGCCACTGACGTTTTCCACAGAAAAGAAGACTTCTGCACTTCAGAACACTTACAAGTGCATCTCCAGGTTCCTCCACAGCTGCATTATGTGCAGAAGGTAAGCCTGTTAAAGGAGATTCCTGAAGTCAGACACCTGCCAAACGCAGCTGATCCAGCAGGTATGAGTCAGCTCTCCTTTTCAGACCCGCAGCAGTGTCCCGCTGTGTAACAGTGCCATAAACCCCTTCAACACACATCACTCAGAGACAGGGGTCATCTACAGCTCTCCCACGCACTGACTCAGCTGTGTGTGTGTGTGTGTGTGTGTTTTCAATTTTAATAACTCAGGAGCAGCAAATCAATACCCTTAAACAAAAAGGTAACTCATGTTAAACACCAAGTCCTTCCAATTCCTCTCCCTCTCTGTCCTCCCTGTCTCTCTGTTAACCATTTATGCAGTTGGATATTTACTTGAGGCAATTGTGGGTTAAGTAACTTGCTCAAGGGTACAGCAGCAGTGCCCCAGCAGGGAGTCGAACCCGGCAATCTTTTCTTTTATGAGCCCTGCTCCTTACCACTATACTACCCTGCCACCCTCTCTCTCTATCTATCTATCTATCTATCTATCTATCTATCTATCATCAACCTCCTTCTCTTTCTATCTCTCCACCCCCCTCTTTTTCTTTCTCTAGCTCTCATTTCTCTCTACAGGTTTACCTTGAACATATTGAATGACAGGAACAGCATTCTCAACTGGTGAAATTCTTTTATTCAACACACTTTCACTTCACCATGGCAACAGCACAATAATAAATAGGCTGAACAAAAACCATGGAGACATTTCCAATATATCTGTCGTTATTCGTTCAGAGGACGCTCATGAAGGCCAGACACAGACCTGAGCGGCCGGGAGGTTTTAGTTCACTGAAGCATCGAACGCTGAAGTGACACTGACCGTTTTAACATACAACAGACAGACACATGACTCTGAAGTGTGTTAATATGATTTACCCCACATTCGGACAGTTACAGCTTAGACTGGACTCTTCCCATTGGTGGATGCTGTTTATTCCCCTGCTGTGTATTTTAAGCCAGGTAATGTATTTTCTCTCTTTTCTCTCTCTGGCCATCTTCCATTGCAGAAGACCCACCTCTTCAGGCAACATCTCAGCCCCCCCTACCCCCCTACCCCCACCCAAGCATTATCCTTTTTTCCTCTTATGTGAAATTATGTATGTGGAAGTGTACTTTGGACTCTTAAGTAAGTGAGTATGTCGAGGTTTACTTGCATGGCTGTGGTATGTGTTAGCATTATGTTTGAAATGGAAAAGTCCTTATGTCCTGCATATGACTTTGTGCTTGTCAACCTGCACACACGTATGTGATCTCAGCACTGTGTTTGGCACTGATGCTTGTTCATGTGTGATTAGATAAGAGCATCTGCTAAATGACGATAATGTAAAGTATTATAATGTATGTGCATTACCAGCTGTGTCTCATACCTATATATAGCACTTCTGCCTGTCTAGCTAAGAAGCACACTTAGCTGTCTAAGTGTCTGGATGTGCCTCACCCTGGATTAAACCCCACAACCCCGAGTGCAAAGTTCAGCCCCCAGATGTCTGATAGCCCTCAATCGCCTGTAGTGCAGTCTAGAATTTTACCCAGTGTTATTCCCACCGCCTTAATCCATTCAGTGTGTGAGACAGTGAGCATTTTTTTAATGAGTGAACTGTGGAAATGGCGGTGCTGTCACTTCGGGTGAGATTACAAGGTGCTTATCTCGATGGCCCAGGCCAGGCCCATGATAGCAAGCAGGGCACAGCTCTGGCTTTGTTGTGCTGTGGATAACGGTGGCTACGTTACATTATGTTATTGTCATTTAGTAGGTGCTCTTATCCAGAGCGACTTACATACTAGGTTACAATTTTATCCATTTATGCAGCTGGATATTAACTGAGGCAATTTTGGGTTATGTACCTTGCCCAAGTGTACAACAGCAATATCCTAGTGGTTAATCAAACCAACAGCCTTTTGGTTATGAGCCCAGCTCCTTACCACTATGCTACACTACCACCCTGTACATAATGACTGTGACACAGCACATTATAGATAGAGGCAGGGATGTGAGCTCTGTAGGGGCATCTGCACCATGGCAGAGTCACACGCTTGTATTAACATTCATTTACATTTACATTTTGCCATTTAGCAGATGCTCTTATTCAGAGTGATTTACAGTGCATAAATACAGCTCTGTGGGTTTGGAGGGCTTCCTCGTCTCACCACTCTGCACTTTCATCTGCCCCTGTGTTTGCACAGATGATGTGAGCAGAGTCACCTCTATCCTGAAACTTGCGCCCTTTAAACTGTGGCTCACTTTGTGATTCAGGGCCTCTGACTGCTGGAATTTCTCCGTGCGAGCGTATCGGAGGATTGTCTTCGTCTCGCCTCAGTGCTCCTGCCTGACCGCAGAGGGTGTTGTGGTGCGGGAAGCCTGCGGCTGAGTAATTGGCCATTCCATAACAGGGTTACAGAAGAGGAGGCGAAACTCTGAGAACATTGGGTGAAGCACTGTGTTTTGTGTAAGTAACAATTACAGAGTCAATGTATTGGCAAGTACTGGAGAACCTGCCATCAGCTCTCCTGTTTGCCTACAGACAAGTAGACAAATCAGAATAATTACTGAGAAACACTGAAGACGACACCCTGAAGTGAAAAGTATGCAATACCATTAAAAGCCCTGGAAGTATCAATACGTGTGTGGCACATTCTCAGTCAAACTCAGACCCAGATATTGGTCATTGTCATCACTCACCTCAAACATTTTCAGAGATTAGTCATATTTTCAGGATCTGACTCAACTGCTGGATTATAAACAAATACAAAAGTATACAGGAGATATGGTGCACTAAAAAGTGTGAAAGTGTGGAGTGGTGGTTAGAACCAGGCTTGTAAACGGAAGGTTATCAGTGTGAATCCCATGTAGTATACTGTACACTTTGGAGCTTGTATTACATTGTGCTATGTTACATTATTGTCACTTAGCAGACATTCTTATTCAGAACAACCTACACAGGTCACAACTTTTACATTTATCCATTTATACAGCTGGACATTTAGTGAGGCAGTTTTGGGTTAAGTACCTTGCCCAAGGGTGCAACAGCAGTGCCCCGGCTCGGAATCGAGCCAGAAACCTTTCAGTTACGAGCCCTGCTCCTCACCACTATGTTACACTGCATAGCTTCAGCCAATTCTCAGATGCATAAATGGATTGCATACAGATCAGATGTGTAAATAATCATACAGCAGGCTTAATTCAAAATGTGTCTGGCAACCAAGTTAAAGTTCTACTACTGCTTCAACGACTACTACTACTAAAAATAACGAACCCACAGGCAATCCACAACAGAGTGATATATTTTGCAATATCCTTTGTACAATATGATTTACCAGTCCAATCATACTCGTTATATATGTTGTAGATGTTATATTAGGGTTAGGTGTGTACGTGAACATGTGAACGTGAATGTTGTTTCAAGATTCAGCATGCTGTTTTTATTTGTTCCACTAGGGGCCGCTGCTACTTTGAAAATGAAACAGCCTTGCGCGTAAAGGCGTGCACGCAGCAAGCGATCATAAGCGATCATAAACAGATTGCTTAAAATTCCGTTACCTGCTGGTCAGCCATTTCCACATACCGCTGGATGGCTTCAGAGGAATGCGTGGAGGGCTGTCGGTGCCTTAAGCCAGTCAGTTTCATTCTGAAAGTTTTCAGTGAAAACCATAAAGCTCTGAGAAGGAGCTGCAAAGGACTTGTGCTTGAGGTGTTTTGTCTATGTTCAGTGTAATCTTTTGAACAGAAGAGAGCACACGCTATGTCTTTAAACTATTGGCGGTCAAGCAGGTGTACAACACCAACAAAGTACAAGGCTGTGTGTATCTGTGAATCATGTCAAGGAGACACCTATTCTCTCCACACACACATACACACAGACTAAAATTCTCATAAAGACGTAAACTTTCTCTCTCACTCTATCTCTCTTGCAAACACACACAAACACACACACACTCTTAAACCCTGAGCATAGATACAAACTCTCTCACACACAGATGCGGACTTTACACACAAACACACACACACACACACACACACCTCGGCGTCTCGTCTTTAACGGCCAGGTGGTGAGGGGTTTGTGAGTGTGGAGAAGAAGGCGGATTGCGGCACGCAGTAAACAGGAAGGGCACAGCCTCCTTCATTACCTGCCAGCAGCAGCAAGGAGACAGGGCTCGTTAATCAGGACTGAGATGGACAGGGCGGGAGACAGGAGAGGACTGCCATATACCTGAGAGAAACACTCCCACACACATACATACACACATACACACACACATACACACACGCACACTCACCACCACGCTTACGTACACACATACATATACACACACACTCACCCACTCTCATACATGCGTGTTTGCATGCACACACTCACCTGTGCGCATGCATGTGTATATACATGCACACACACTCACTCACATACATACGTACCTGTATACATACACACACACACACACACACACAGAGTATACAGTACATATACATATACACACATTACATATAAATATATACACACACTCAATTCACATTCACATACCTATACACTAACATACGCATGTGAATACATCCACATAACCATGCAAGCACATATATACATGTAAATATACAGACACTCATACACACACAGTATACAGTACATATACATATACACACATTACATATAAATATATACACACACTCAATTCACATTCACATACCCATACACTAACATACACATGTAAATACATCCACATAACCATGCAAGCAATATATACATGTAAATATACAGACACTCACACACACACACACGCACACACACACACGCATACACACACACACCGGGTTCCCTCTCTGTTTCCACAGGGAGAGATCGGGGTGCTGCAGTGCCTCACCCTGCCCCTGGCTCTCACCCCCTGCACCCCTGCTGTCCACAGCTGTAAGTGAAGTGCCACTCATGAGGAAGTCGGCTCTCCACTGTCCTGTCCTCAGCCATCTGCTGTGGCCCTGGGGCCCTCGCACTAATCTGCCAATCAGCAGAGGTCCCTGGGACGGTCAGCGGTGCCCCGGGCTGTGGTGAGTAATGGGTCTGTGTGGAGCCTTTGGCCTCTTTCACACAGGCTATCACTCCATCTCACCCCAGCCACAGGGGACAGCCTGTCTGCACCAAGCCGGCAATCCATCTGAAGCTCTGAGCCTTACTCCGCCTGCCCTGCCGAGAGAATCTCTCTCACTCACTCACACACACACACACACACACGCACACATACATTCATACACACTTACTCACACACACACACACTCACACATGCACACATACATTCATACACACTCACTCACACACACACACACACTCACTCACACACACACGCACATTCATGCACACACGCACACATTCATACACACATACACGCACACTCATACACATACACACACACACACACACACACACACACACACACACACACACACAAACAATGTATACACATTGTGCATGCATGGACTTACATATTTACACATGCACAATCTTCCTGCACAAGAACATAGCTCCTGTCTCTGTCTTCCTTCCCTCCCTCTCTCCTTCCCTCCATCTTTCACTGTCCCAGTTTCCCCGTCCTGCACCTCTCTTCCCCCTCCTGCCAAAGCGCCCTGTGTTGGACCTCGCTTGGGTCTCCTCCAGTCTTTCCACAGAGCTGCCAGGAGCGGCCAAACTATGGGGTGATCCGTCAGCACCGGTTGCTCTCCGTTTCCACGGCAGCCCGCACGTCGTGTTCTGACCCGACGGCTCGGGGGGAGGGAGGACCGCAGAATGGGTGCGTGAGGGGGAATGGGGCCGTGCGGCACTCAGTCTCAGGATATAAATGACTGTGTCACAGCAACTGCAGCTCCCAGCCTGGGTGCAGGACAGCTCCCCCAAACCACAGCCGCGGTCCAGTCAGGGCACACCCCTGCCCTGTGGCAACCTTCTGATGGCCTGCTCTTAGGTGTTCTAAAATGTTCTAAGATGTTCTAAAATCACAACATCATAAAATGAACTTGCTCTCAAGCAAGTGACTCACTTTACTCTTCCACAAGTTTGATTGACAGACTAATACTAAGGTTAATGTCCCCACTCCTGGTCCTAATGATTTTACAGATGGTTACGGACTGTCATCAGGAGCATCAAGTTCTTTTCTGATCCAAATGGGTCACCAACACCTGATGCAGAGTGTAGCCCAGGAACCTGTGGATTCCAGGTGGTCGCCTCAGCAGGGGTCTGTACCTGGGTGGAGAGCATGAGCTCGATACAGTGACGGTGGTGCAGCAGGAGGCCCTATTGTAACCCACTGCTGTTACAGTAATTACACTTTCTCACAGCTATATTTGAAAAGGGGAAGTGTTTCACAGTGTTTGTGCCTCAGCTGAAGTGCAGCTCAGTGCAATTTGAAAAATTTAGCCATAACAAGCACCCGGGCATTTCATACATTTTCTTCTATTTTAGCTGATAACACAAGGATTATAGGAATTATGGAGAATATGGAATTTATAGTTGCTCTTACCCAGAGCAACTATATATAGTCTATTTATACAGCTGGATATTTACTGAGACAATTCTGGGTTAAGCACCATTCCCAAGGGAACAGCAGCAGTGCCCCAGTGGAGAACAGGTATACATCCACATGAGTGTACACTGTGCAGGTGTGTGGAGGTTTCTTGACAGGTCCAGGTAACAGCAGAGCTCCTTTGAGGTGCGTGAGAGAGCAGGAGTCAGAGTCCCATACTAAAGATCCTAATAAACCTGGGGGGGGGTGGCATGCCTGATGTTGGGGGGGTAGGGCTGGGACATAGGGGGGCTATGATATGAGCGTGTACGAGTATGATGTCTGTGTGTGTACATCTGTGTGCATCTGTTGGTGCATTTTTCTTTCTATTCAAGAGAAACTATTCACAAACACAAATACATTTGAACGTTTGGAACAATGATAAATGTAGTGCTTTCCTTCCAATACATTTCAACTTGGCCTTCCAGCTGTTCAGCTGTCCAGGTAATTCATAATCGGGTGATCTCACCGGGCCTGAAGGACAGTCCTATCCCAACCCCCCCAGTGCACCTACATACACACACACGCACACAAACACCCACACGCACACACACACGCACACACATACGCGCACACACACACACACACACCAAGCTCCCCCTAACATGAAGGAAGTTAGGAATAGAGCCATGGAGAGGAAAATGTGCACGTTGTTTCCCTGGATCCCTTTGTACAAAACTCCAATAAAGCGTGTTTCTCTTTCCTCTGAAGGCGTCGCAGAGCCGGGGACACCCGCAGAGACGCGCTTGTAATTAATCTGAGGTTAGGATCCTCAAATGCGAGGCGACGAGCCGATCGCTTCAGAGCCGATCGGATCAGGGCCTCACAGAGCGACAGGGGGGTAGGAGCAGCACACGGAGGGGCGAGATCAATCGGGAGGCGTCGGCGCGGGCGTCGGCAGCCCTCAGAGGCTGCTCCTCTCATCTTCCCTCACGCTGTCTGTGCTGCTAACGGCTCTCGAACAGAGCGACGCCGGGGCGGTCCCTCCAGACCCCGGCGGAGGGCGGAGGAAGCGTGCAGCTCTTTGCACATGGCAGCATCTGTGGAACGTTCGGCCCAGGCCACTAATCACCACAGCGACTGGCGCCCCCGCCCTGAACCCCACGGGCGAAGGTTTTGGGTTGGTTTGGCTACAGCTTGCCTGACTTTCATCACCCCGTACCCTGGGGGGGGGGGGGGGGTTGGTAATGTTCCTGTGAACTCTTCGAGCTGCCTTCCCAAAAGCGATCCCCCACATCAGACGGGAGGCCTGTAAATAGATCAGCAGGGTCTGGCTCTGGAGACCAGGAGAGAGCCGGAGCCGAGGATCCCGGCGGCCACTGACACGGAAACGACATTACAGGAAGTGCGGAGAAACGAGAGGAGAGACAGACCCAGTTTCAGCAGCACTTTCTCCAGAGGAAGTTCTGCTGCCGAGCACCGCTGTCATGTTCCTGCTGGAGGTTACTGAGCTGGATAAGGCAGTAATTGCATCCTCTCCCTGCTGATGGCTGAGTCCCTGTGCAGACTCATTCAGCCACAGATCCCAGGTCAGCTGGGATGCTGCAGAGTTCCGGTGCAGACTCATTCAGCCACAGATCCCAGGTCAGCTTCGATGCTGTGCTCTACATCAGCGCCCTTGCTATATTGAAGAGGTCACTAACTCCCCCTGCTTTCACACCCTTGTGTCTGTGACCCATGTGACAAAGTTGATTGGGCTGGTCTAACTTTGTGCTGGCTGTGGTGCCGAGGAGATGAATCACCTCTGATTTCTTCAGTGACCTCACAGCACATTCTGTAGGCCTTTCATTAGACTGGAAAGCACTCCACTGAAAAGCGAGCTGAACTCCTAATGCATGGCGCCCAACCAGGAGACATTGCAGCCATTGCACAGCAAAGCTGTAATTATACATCAGCTTAGGTGGACAGACAAGGATGTGCTTAGCTAATTAATCCGGGGTACCCAGTTATTCAGTTTGATATAAGACGAGGGGTGAACAGTCTTCTCTGATTATGACAGTCAGGTGTTTCAGAGTGTATCGCCTGCAGCTGAAGCAGAAGGCACAGAGATCACAGACGTGAGCTCTCTGTGAGGGCAGAAACGTGCTTTTCCTCATTGTCCTCTGCCTCTGTCCCTCGGACAGCGGGCCTTCATCCCTCTTTCTGCTCTGGGGAGCGGTAGAAGAGGAGGAGAGACGTGGGTGATCAGGGCTTTGTACCCCACTCATGCTGGGGGGTGTTGACTGACAGGCAGCTCTGAGAGACAATAATTCCCCCAGAATCAATGACAACAATCCCACCAGTTTGTTTTTTCGCGTGTGTGCGTGTGTGTGTGCGCATGTGTGCGTGTGCATGTGTGTGCGCGTGTGTGTGCGCGTGTGTGTGCGCGTGTGTGTGCGTGTCTGTGTGCGTGCGTGCGCGTGCGTGTGTGTGCGTGTGTGTGTGTGTGTGTGCGTGTGTGCGTGTGTGTGTGTGCGCGTGTGTGTGTGCGTGTGCGTGTGCGTGTGTGTGTGTGGGTGTATGGCTGTCGCTGGTGTCCTTCCGTTTCCTATCACTCTCTGTGGGTTAGGCAGCCAGCTCTCTATTCTGGGTGGAGAAAGTGCAGTTTGGCTCTAAAAATAGCGCCACGATCCGCGGTGGAGAGGGAACGCTGTCGTTTTGGCATCCCTGACGAGTGGAATTATTCACCCCGGCTCCTGTCAGTGCCGCTGGATCGCAGAGAGGGGGAAGCAACAGCTGGTGGGAGGCCCGTGTCGCTTTGGAGAGGGGAGATTTCCACTGAGAGGCTTCACCTCCCACGATACCCCCTGGCTGTTCGCTTCACAAAAAAAAAGGAAAGAAAGAAAAACCGTCATTCATAGTTTGGGAGTACAAATGAAGGCCTGGGGGTGAAGGCTTGTCTTCCCACTGGATCCACTGAAAAGTTTGTCTTGTCTTGATTCCACTTTTTTTCAGGCCACTTTTCAGGAAGACAGAGTGAGGAGACCAGAAGACAAACCAGGACTGTCATGTGACAGTGTCAGGTGACATCATCAGATCAGTCTGCCATTCCCTGTATGTCCAAGGCATCCATTTATAAGCAGAGAACCTCCTCTTCTTCTTTTTTACATTTACATTTACATTTATTCATTTAGCAGACGCTTTTATCCGAAGCGACTTACATAGGTTACAGTTCTTTACAATGTTATCCATTTATACAGCTGGATATTTACTGGGGCAATTGTGGGTTAAGTACCTTGCCCAAGGGTACAGCAGCAGTGCCCCAGCGGCGATCGAACCGGCAACCTTTCGGTTACGAGTCCTGCTTTTCTTGTTCTTGTTCTTCTTCTTCTTATTATTATTATTATCAATAAAAATAATAATATTTGGTAGACTACTATACAGTCAAAGTGTGAAGGTGGTGTTTGCAATGGTTACAGCAGCATTTTATTTGCCTTGGGGTCCAATGAAGGCCCTGGGCCGAGGCTGTGTTGACCTCCAGTGTGGACATCATAAACAGGGAAAAGAAAGGGGGCGTATGGGGTGCAGGAGGGATGGGATGGAGGGAGCAGGTGACGCAGAGGGTTAGTAGTGAGTGGGATTTACTGGACGGGTTTATCTAGGTTTGAGTAATGTCCTAGGGATTGTCTGTAAAACCTGTAAAAGTCTGTAGAATCTTCATTTGAATTATTATTATTATTATTATTATTATTATTATTATTATTATTCATCGCAGTACAGCTCAGCTGCTGGAGTCCCAGGCTGTGCTGTCTCACAGAGAGACTTCTGTAAAGCAAAGAGCCCGAAAGCTTTCGTCTCAGGGCGGGAGAATCACTTTTCAAGCATGCTGTCAGTTATTGGCTCACTTGTTCAGTTTTGTGAACATGGCAACAGAGAGCATAATTTAATACCAATGCATGTCACTCCGTATAGCATGAATATTGATATGCTGTAATGATTCGAAAAGCAATGCACCATTTCTACACTGCAAAAATAATCTGAGAGAATGTAGCTGCTGCTGCTCTCTCAAACCGGTAGCATGAATTGATGGGTAATTGATGGAGTAATAACAGTAGCAACATGGCAGCTCTTCCAGATTTTGCTGTAAAATGAAACGATGTAACATAGTGTAATGTTATCCATGTGTAACATAACGTTACAGCACAAGTTTAATCGAGAGGTCAGGGGCCCTCTGTGCCCAGTGTGGCAGTGTGAATTGATGGGTAGCGTGAAACGGCAGGCTCATGCGCAAGGCCCTCTAGGAGTTTCCTCCTGCCAGACTGCGGAGTGCTGCCCTCAGAGGGATCCGACCTCCTTCTGGCTCTGGGAGGCGTGAGCTCCTCATCCCATCCCATCTCGTCAGCTACACGCCTCGGCAGGGGTCGGCGACGCGGCGGCTCGACACATTGCCACGGCAACACATTGAGGAGGGATCCGCCGTGCATGGGGGCTCTCTCCAAGCTGCAGATGGTGCTCTCAGTCGTGACAATCACCTCGGCGGGAATCCGGACAACGGAGACATTTCCAGGGGGGTTGCGGGTTCAAGTCCCAAGTCAGGTGCTCTTGTTGTATC
Source organism: Megalops cyprinoides (assembly GCF_013368585.1). NCBI lineage: Eukaryota > Metazoa > Chordata > Actinopteri > Elopiformes > Megalopidae > Megalops > Megalops cyprinoides. The sequence goes on along the minus strand of NC_050587.1, from coordinate 39,217,609 downwards.
CTTGAGCAAGGCACTCCATCTGAATTGACTTTGCAGATATTCAGCTGGTTAAATGGACTGAAGGGTGAGAGGAAAAGAGCCATGATAAGCCTATCTGCAAAGCAAGTCCACAGGAATTCACAATGAACATGGTAAAATGTTCCGTCTGAAATTTTTATGCATGCTTATTGAAATGATTATCACCTGCACTTCTCATCAAGTGTCACCGTTTTAAAAAAAGATATCATTAAACTGGCTTAAAAAAAGAACAAACCAACTTTTCTGCCAACTTAAAGTTTTGTCCTTAGACTTTCCTCTCTAGCTTTCTTTCGTCCTTCAATCCAAAACCATCATGATGTCGTCTGCTTATAAGTATCCAATCTGAGAGCATTGCTTTGCAGTACTCAAGAAAGACTTAAGTTGTTTTTATAATGTTTTTTTTTTATTTATTTATTTATTTTCTCTCGCTGTGTTCGTGAAGAGGCATGTTGATTCAGGAAAGTTGTTGTTGTTGTGCTGATAGGGGAACAGCATGTGAAGCGCCACGGCTCCAGTCCCATGGGACAGCTGGGTGTGTGAGATACTCCTCAATTCACAGCGCACTGGAATACACTCCACCTCACTCTGCATGACGGAGAGGCATAAGTATTCAGAAAAAAAAGGTTTAGATATATAATTATCCAGCGCTTAAGCACGATCTCTGCCCTGCAGTAGTCCGTCTCAAGTAGTTGGGAGGACTGGCTGATTAATTGTGCTTCGGCTCCGCTGAAGAACCGAGACGCAGGAAAATCTCGGCACTTTGATCAACGTTTCACCTAAATTAAAACCTGCTCCTAATTAACCGGAAAAAAGGCCTTCAGAAAGCTGGCTTTCACCTTGATCGCCTTTGCTTTTTTTCCTGGTCTTGCGTTAGTCACCGGGCCCCTTCCTAAATTACAGGCAGGGCTGCTGCAATTCTTCTGATATTGGTGATCAACAGTCTAAATCTTTTTGGTCTTTAAAATATCAAGTTGGGAATTTAACCGAGACGTTGTTCTGATGAGAACTTCCTTGTGACTGTAAAAAGCCGCAAGCTCGGTGGCAACAGGAATCGTTTACGGGGTCGCGGATATAGGAATCCCCCCACACGGTTTGTGCTGAGCCGTAAGAACTCCTGCTTCGGGGTTTTGGGGTAACCACTGTGCTTCGATTACCCGATTTGCTCCTGGTTCCCAGCAGCACATTCTCTACACCTCCGTGTTCCCACACTGCAAAGGAATGAATCACCATCATTTATTTTTAGGAGGTGCTGTCTAAATCTGGCAACCGTTGTGCCTGTATATTAAAGCTAACAGAACCCCAGTGTAATTCAAGTTCGAACGTCTACATCTTTAAGTGTCCTGTTTCTCTCTCTCCGTTAATAGTCTCCCACGTCTTTCTCTGTCAAAGAAGATCACAAAAACCCAGAATTTATATCTCAGCTGGAGAAAAACAGATTTGATTGTTGTTTTGTTTGTTTAGTTTATTTTTATCAATATCTGTAGATTTTGAATGAGCTTAAAAGGAGCGCTGTTAGTTAAAAAGACCGAAAGGTGCAGAATGATTCCTGACTCCTCTCTCTAAAACTGCAGCTAATTTACAGCAATGACAAGTGCCTGTTAGTGCAAGTCAGAATTATTCAGAAGCACAAATTATCAAGTTCGTACATTTTAAGTTGAACGTGTTGTTCTTCGAAAGTTGCAAACAGGAGCAATGACAAAAATAAAATCGTTCGTGCATTGAGCAGCATTTGCCAGAACATGCTGGCAATTAAGACATGCATGCTGGATGTCATGCGATTCCTGAAAAATGCATGACAACCAATTAAAATCTCCATGCGTGGAAAGGTAAGCCACTCGTGGACCACCATATCAATGAATTATGAAGCAAAAACTTCACTGAAACGATTAAATGAGTTCATTTCTTCAGCAGGTGAATTGCGTGGAGGGGTGGGGGTTGCAGGGAGGATGGTGGTCACATTTACAGGATCCTTTCCTTCACAGTAATCTAGTTTAACGAGGTGGAAGCGGCCGCCGTCTGAAAGAACGCCTACCATCTGTCTCATTACGGGCCGTTTGCGTGATGCTCAGCCACAAAGCACACACTGCCCCTCAGTGATGTCACACTGAATCGTGTGGATATCGAATCATGTTGCATTTCGTCTCGAGCTGGCAAATATGTATGTATATACATACATAATACATAATACATACATAAACAGCAGCAGATGGCCCTGTGCTCTGGAAGGTCTCTTATTTTTCATTCTTTCATGAAAAACACATTTTTTCTTCCTCAGGGAAAATGATAGGCTGATATGTAGATATAGCTGTATGTCAGCAGCTGTCACATAAAATACATAGATTTCACACAACGTTGAATGACATCCCTAGGGATCTTGCATAAAGTACTGTATGATCAGATACTGTGTGTCTATGTGCTAATCTGTCCAGGTAGCCGAGACACTTATGGTCAACCTGTGGAGTGTCTGTGTGTGTGTGTGTGTCAGTGTGTCAGTATGTACATGCATGCAAAATTGTTATTATATTATTGATATTATTACTCATTTGTTTATGTGTGTGTGTGTGTGTGTGTGTGTTCAGTTCAGATATTCTCATATAGTCTAATAGGCTTATTCAGTTGGAAAAACAAGCAAACAAACAAATGAAGCCCTTGGCGAGTGACGGCTTGTTTTGGGCGGTGTTTGTGTAATTCGCCTCTCTGCCATGCACTCAGAATCTTCGCTCTCACACAAGGTGAAGTTTGTATGCCATCTTCAGCTCTGGGTGACTTCAGGGTGAGTGTGTCACACAGCACTGGGTGCCTGCCATCTGTTGATTACAGAAAAAAAATGGAGATACTGGTGAAATCGTAGTCATCTCGTATCCAGAAAAGGTCTTCGTCCACGTCATTCTAACGCCTAAACAAGTTAGCACCATCTGCTGTAACAGCTAGTCGGAGATGTCTGTCTCAGAGAGGCTTCTGTGCCTGTAGATGAGGAAAAATCCTTTGGAAAAACAGGATGCTTGACGTTATTTATCCCTTATGAACTCAATCCTAAACTAAATAATGAACTGTTTTAGGATATAGGTCAGGCAGTGATGCTGGCCACACAGCAGGGGTCATTCATGAAACCAGAGGTAATCGCCGAAATGCTTCATTTCATCGTGACCTCACTCCATGAGAAACATACCATCAAAGGGTCTCGCAGTCTCATGAAGCCATCTGGCAGAACAGACAAACGTATATCTCGGATCTATTCCACTTTCTCCTGTAGAAAAGATACAGATATGAGTCAGCCAACATACTAAATAAAAGGCAATAAAATAGATTCAGTTAAATAAGGTTACAGTTTATATTACAACTCCATTCATGTACTGACTTTGTTTGAAAGTGCCTGTCCTAAAGTGCTGTGCATACTACTAACCCCTTATAGATGGCTTGTTAAAGTTCATTGAACATCAATTAACTCTGTAATATAATACAACTGATACAACTGCGATTTGTTAGTGGTGCATGACCTTTATGTCAGGACAGACATCGCAATGAATTATAAAATTACAAGTTAATAAATGAGTTTAAGGTAACTGCATATAAAGCGTTAGCTAAAACAAAAGTAAACATCCACTTTCTTATTCTCTGTGTGGCACTAAATGAATGGCACCTGGTACATTAATATAATAATGGCGGCTCCACTGTGAACACCCCCTGTGATCAGGGTAAAGCAGTGTAGTAAAAGCTCTCTGGTAACAAAGGGCGGGAAGGGTGCGTCAAGCCCGGCTTGCTGTGGTGAGCTGAAGCAGCAGCAGCCAGGCTTAGACGGGGTAAGAGTCAGGCAGGGACGGAGATCCAGTCACGCAAAACTAAAAATAAAATAAAGCAAACAGACGGGTACGTCAGAGTGTGGCAGCCTCCCTCGCCACCGAGTGAAGTCATCCTCAGTGTGGTGGCCGGTGCGTGCGCAGAGACAAAGGAGGCCTTTCACCCCTGCTGAAAGAGTGTGTGTGTGTGTACGTGTGTACGTGTGTGTGTGTGTGTGTGTGTGTGTGTGTGTGTGTGTGTGTATGTGTGTATGTGTGTGTGTACGTGTGTGTGTGCCTGTGTGTATTTATCTCTGAATGTGTACATTTGCGTGCGTGCATGTGTTTATGAGAGTGCGTGTTTGTGTTTCTGTGTGTGTTAGGGTTAATTATCCGGAATGTGCATCTCTCTGAGTAGCGTATTTTTGCTGCAGTATCCCTGCTGCATTGCACATTAGCCCGATTCTGCACTCTCTAACTCTGGGTGCGTGTAGGCATCTGCTCACAGCGCTGCAAGCTCATCTGTCCTGCCTCTCCAGAGGCCCAGTGGAGTCCGTTCCTGAGCCTCATTAAGGCACTGCTGCCCCCTGCTCTGAACAGGTAAGGACATCTGTGTACTGATTACATCACCTCAGCGCAGAGACACAGAGCAGCACCAATCAGCACGCTGTCCCAGGCATCCCGCACGCCGCTGTCTGCGCTGTGAGCTAATGGCCGCATTTTCATTTTGCGTTTTTGCAAACTTAACTTTACCCCTTCTGTCCTTCTGCACTTCATTCCTGAAAAAAGGAACCGGAGCTTTAACAGCACAGAATTATAGCTGTATATTTAATTAAGCATTTATGTAACCAGGAAGGGTCATTGAGGAGCTTTCATTTATGATAATTACCCAGCTCAGTGACTGGCAGCACAGCGAACAGAAAGACATCAGACAACAAGAAGATAAAAGTAGAACCCTGACAGCTCAGCAGGCCGAGCATGTACGAATCGCCTGAGGCAAAAGCTGCCCATAAGTGTTGATCTATGACCAGATTTCCTAACCTCAATTCTAATACTTATAAGATAAACAGCAAAACTGACCCTGGATCAGTGCTTACGGGTAACTTCTGCCTGAGGCGTATAAATCCGCCTTTCTGTTCGTGAGCTATTTGCAAGTCCAATCAAACGCATTCCCCATGGGTTTATTTTCAAGTGCGTACTCAGTTCTTTCAGAAAACGCAGGACTTCCCATTAGAACTTTTTCCAATTAAATGATAACTGATCATTATTTGGAGAACGGCCTTCAAACTCCATCCTTCATGCAGTGCATGTTTAAACAGATTGGCATCTTTAAATACTGCTGGAAGCCCACTTGGATAGAAACCATTCCACGCAATGTAGACTTGTAAAAGGTCACTTTGCTTCAGGTAGCTGCACCATTTCTTCGTAAGTGCATGGCGAGGGATGAATTTTGATTTATGCTGTACACTGTCTTACTCCTCCGAAAATAACAGAGGGCCATGTTTGCTGTTTGCAGTAGGATTTTATTACACCATTTCAATGCATCCGATTCCAAAGTTGAGCTGTCTTAACAGATATTAGAGAGAAGTAAAAGAACCACAAACAGAATCCACTGATTACAGACAACAGTGTGACTTGTGGACAAAGATCTGTGCAATTACTCTAAGCTAATGGTTCTGTTCTATCAGTGACATGTTTTCTAATGATAAAATCTGCACGGTAATTGCATTTCAATCACAACTGCATAAACAGGTACCTGGTCTCTTTCTCAGAGTAGAGGTATTCCACCAGAAGGCTTAATTATTCAGTTAGCTGCATGTGGGTCTGTGTATCTCACAGGGTGAGAGATTAGCCTGCTATTTCTGCAGTCTGAAATAGCTTGATTAGTGGAGTCTGATGCAGTGTTGCTATCTTTTTTCACTGTGCTTAAAAATAAGTTTGTTTTGATTTAAAAACAATCTCTGCTCTCTTTGTTATTATCAAGATGGTTTCATGCGACAGAAAATGTATGAATTTCCATGAAATCAAAACCGTGAAGGTATCATTTGATTATAGTACTTTTATTTTTTTATTTGGCTTGGACTCCAGTGAAGGGATCGTACCTGGCCATGGGCCAAGGTTGTTGACCCTCCGTGTGGGCATCATAAACAGGGAAAAAAAAGGGGAGATGGGGTGGAGGAGGGATGCTGTGAACGGCTGATGCAGAAAGGAAGTTGTGAAAAGGATTTTTATCGCTGTGAATGGAAATGGTTTGTCTGGGTTTAGTTAATTGCGTAGGGATTGTCTGTGTATTTATCTTGCCAAATCTTTGTTTGGAGCTTCAGATTAGTTCATCATTAGTTACAATGATGCAGTTACTATTCAGGGAATGTGATCAAGAACAACTGCAAGAAGAATATCAGTTTACAGGTAAGTTTTGTGCCACCTATGTTTCTCTCTCAAAGACACCACCAGCTTGAACCCAGGGCCTCTTGGGGACAGAATAGACCCTGGTTGGTCACTGATGCAATGATGATATTTTTGTATATGGTTTGTATATTTTTTATATGTCAGTTTCCCTGACTCTATTCCAGCTTTTTTTGTGAACGCTGGATCTTTTCATTCTGTCTTCATTGACACCTGAGACATGATGTTGGGTCTTGTTTCACACCGTAATGTAGCCATCTCCCACCCAGCCATACAGTGTGATCTAAGGCTGCAAAACATTCAAGCCTGCCAATGTCTGGTTTCTCCTTGTGGTCTGGGAATTCCAAAAAAGACAAAACAACAACAAAAAAGCAAAAAAAAAACATCACACACCATGTCATTTTTTTCACAAAACATCCACTGTTTATTAATATTGCATCTCCCTGCTCTCGCATCGGGAGACACTGTGAGGGAAGAATCAAGAAATGCCTGGTTTACAAGGGATGCATAATTCAAGGGCCATGTTGGAAACCTGGGGACAAAAAAAAAGACAAAATATGCTTGAATGAAAGTGGTGCAGGAGGTCCATGCTGCCCTGTGCCACAGTGAATTACCTGGCATCCTTTCAAGGCTCCCCGGATCCCGCGGTGCTGAAAATAGACATTGTGAAACTGCAAGGTGCACTTAGAGAGGACTGGAAGAAGGGAGGAACGGGAAAATCCACACAAGCAATTTTGTGAAGAGGATAAAAATACAAAAAAAAAAAAAAATTAGCCCTTACCACAGCTCTCACCCATATTGTGCTCCACTCCAGGTCGATACTGATACTCTGACTGGTAATATAACAAAGTGAAGCTCCGGGTTTGCTCACCCCATAACCTCTGCTCTCTTTAGGGAGATGAGATTTTTCTCTGCGCTGTGCCTCGTTGCCAAAACTTGATAGAAGATTCTGCGCTCACCGGTGATTTCCATTTTGAGAATGAATCGCTTAAATGTAATGAAATATTTTATGTATACGGTATATTAATTTATTTTTACATTGTCCAGTTATATTGCAGTACTGCAGATGTAAAAATCATTTCCCTTCCCTTGAATCCTGGCACGATTGAATTTGGTGGCTTTGCACATTTTCTCCTCATAGAAAAGTAATTCTGTTTACGTGTATAAAAAGGACAGTTGTTTGTATTAAACCAGGTGTTTATAGAGGATGCCTAGACTTTGGTGTATGAAAAGAAAGAATGAGACATACAATAAATGCTCTGTCTGTGCAGTAACGGCACAGAAGAAAAACCCTCAGGCTGAATGGTGCCTGCTGGGGAGAGATTGTCTTGCTCTTTCCGCTATTGCTTCCTCACCTGGAAGTTCTTTTCTTCCTCTGAAGCAGAGGGGATTCAGTGCGGAGTTACAAAGCTCTGAGTGGAGATCCACAGACCACTTTACTGCACTCTGACACAAAGCCCACCTGAAAACCTTGCATTTTCCCTTCTTCTCAAACACAGAGCACAAGGGTTATTTATGGTCAGGAGTGAGCGCCTGGCAATACCAACAAGCGAATGAAATCACAGTGGCTTATTTGCTGTTGCTGGACCAGGAGATATCACTAGGATTACATCTTATTGCTCTAAGGCAGCCATGGATGCAAAAAATTACAGAATGTGTAGGTTCTGTTTGGTCTCTGCTTCGACTCTGGGACGCACATGCCATGTGGACAGAAAAGTAAAACATTTTTATCCACACTCACTCCCTGCTTCTGCCCTCTCGACCTCCACCCCCTCAACACCCCCCAGCACAGCTAACACATATGTCTAAGTTGAGCATTATGGGTATTGTAGTTGGTACTCCTCACAGGTCGTTTTTTTGATTGGTTCTACAATGCATTTCCCTTCAGGAAAGAACTATCTGCACCTTCAGTTATGCTTTCCAAAATATATATTTTTTTAATTAAAAATATGTTTTTGTTCTGTGTCACAGAAGACCCTTTGATTAGGCAGCAGTGTAGCACAGCGGTTAAGAAGCAGGAGTCGTAACTGGAAAGTTGCCGGTTCAGTTCTCCTCTGGGCATTGCTGCTGTACCCTTGGGCAAGGTGCTTAACCCACAATTACCTCAGTAAATATCCAGCTGTATACATGGATAGCATTGCAAAAACTGATGTAACTTCCTCTGAATAAGAACATCTGCTGAATTCCAATAATGTAATGTAAAATGCAGTGATTTATAACTGCACCCAGCAGTTATAACAAATGCACAGAACCAGACCGTGGCAATTCTTTTTCACATGAAATTTGACATGAATATTTCACACCACCCCTCAAACCATCAGCTGAATTATTATTACTGTTATTGATGTATTTGTGAAAATGCTTTGCAAATAGCATGTGTTTTTCATAAAATGTAACTTTTCTTTCACTTCAAACAACTGTAGTTGGTTATGAGCATGATCTATGAGTGGATTATAACTGATTTTAAGTGGATCACGGTCATCTAGTTCATGAATTCCAGTTCATATGAAGTATACGACTTTAATTAGATGGCCATTAACATAAATACATGCATACATCTACATATGCACCTACAATATACACCTGAGTACACATGCCAACACACACGCTCACGTACACACATACACACACACACGCGCGCACACACGCACGCAAACACACACGCACATGAACACGTGTGTAAACACTCTCCTGCGTATATGGCACATAATCACACCTAAACACATACACTCTCTCACACACACAATGTACAGATGCGCTCACACAGATGAAACAACGCATATATTCACATACAAACACAAACACACTCAAAATAAGGTAAGAAAAAGCTTCCACCCACACAGCCTGACATCATCCACGATCATCATTAAGTTCAATACCTGCACATTACAGAGTTAATCACACCTTGTCAACTACTGCCAGGACCCCTCTTCTCCCCCCACTTCCATACAGAGCTTACCAACTGCGTCTTTGTGCTGATAATAGTGTTTGTCCAGATATGAAGTGAGAAAATGGGATAACCCTCATGCCACACGCTGCAGTTCAATGTCTGCAGATACCGTGCGTGCGCTACGACTGGGAAGATTCACCGATCCGCATCAGTGCACTGGTGCAAAAGTTGTATGTACGATGTAATTGCCCCGAATAAAAAGGTGTGCACCGGATACAATTCGGAATGAACCCGGGACGCATCGTTTCTAACATCTTTGCATCGGTAAAATCCAATTTATTTATATATAATTATTAGTAGAGGCCCTATACCTTTATTATTTAGAAATGTGACCAATAATTTGTGACCAAAAATTTTACATTTGGATTGATTCCTCCTCTCTAAACTGTTTCTCAAGCGCACTTTCTCATCTCCACTGCTGTCAGTGGCCAATTCTAGTTGTCTCTCGGCCAAGTCTCACGTGAGTTGGAGGGTGTCCAGGCGAGTCACAGATTATCATGGAGGAGGAAGAGCGACACGTTCCACCGAATTGCTACACATCAAATGTTTGATGACACTTCGGATTTTTCAAGAGAGACGGACAATTTGATAAGACGTATGAAATTTGCTAAATATGCCATGCTGCTATAAAGTACACAGGCAGCACTGTCTGCTTAAGAAGAACCAAAGAAATAAAATCGAACTATCTGAATTACATAGCATCATATTCTTTTGCATCGCATCGTATCGCGCTGAATCGCATTGTGTTGAATCAAATCACGTCGAATCGCACTGCATCGCAATAAGGTTGAATCATATCGCATTAGTAGTTGCTTCATATGTATCTTTAATCGGACCGTTGGCAATGCATCGAGATGTGTATCACATCGGCCTCAGTGATGGAGATGCATATCTCTAGCTTCAAGTTTCAAGTTTATTGTCATGTACTTGATAACAATGCAACCTCATTACCAGTAATGAAATTCTTAGCGTGCACGCACACACACACACACACACACACACACACACACACACAGATGTTCCTACATCTATGCATACATAAACGCATACAGTGATGAATGAGTGTGGGGATTGGTCGACGCTCCCTTCAGCATTGAGAGGGGCACAGTTTTGACGGTAGCGTGGATTGGTTGACGTTCCCTTCAGAGGGACAGTTTTGATGGATTGTAATGCGCAGTATATGTGTCACAGTGGCAGCAGAAGAGAATTTACTGGAAACACATAACCTGACTACATTACTGACATAGTTAACTAGGCACTTTTGTTTCTCGCAGGATAGCGTCACATGAGGAGCAATATCTGGATTCCAATGATTTATTGCACTCTGCCGCGTCACATTCGCTGGCAAAACCTCAAGTCGCTTTCCCAGTGCGTTTGTAAAAGCCGCTGACAGCCGAGTGGGGCGCGCGTTCATTATTCATCGGCGAGGCTCACAGCAATCCTAATGGTATTCAGAATAACAACTGAGCGGGCATTTTTCGCCGTGAACAGTTAATATTCAACAACACAGAAATGCATGCATAAGGAGCTGTGTGGGGGAGGGCTCCCTTCTACCTGATTTATTCTCAGGCTCTGTGGTCATCTACCATCTCAGCCAGGCTTTCACAGATTTCACTGCCAGAGGAACCAAAGCCAGGGCTTAGTATATATATATATATATATATATATATATATATATATATATATATATATATATATATACAACTCACCCAACTGATCCAACCCACAAACCAACCTGCCCAACCCCCTCCCCCCCTCCCCCAAATCACCAGATCAGCCACCTCAACTCCACCCCCCACCACTCACCCAATTGATCCAACTCACAACCCAGCCCCATCCACCGAAATTACCCAACCACCTCACCAACCGCAACCATCCCACCCCATCACTAACTGAACCCACTGCCTAACCCCACACCCCCACAACTGATTCCAATTGCTCAACCCATCACTGGTCCCCTCAGCCCCAACCCAAATCCACCCCCACCCACACACACACACACATGTCCACACACGCACACAAGCACACACACTACACCACAAACCCCTCCCCATCACCCCTGCCAACTTCTTCACACATGAAACAGGTACACCCGCATAAAGAGCTCACACAGTGGGCTGTCAGAGTGGTGAGAAGGTGTGAGGAATTAAAGAGGAGGGGTTGGACACACTACTGGTACCTGGACACGAGAGAACTGGCATTTGGGAGCGCTAGGAATCGTCCTTAATCCTGACCTTCTCCACTAGCTCTGATGAATTTGCCACTGCTCCGAACAAATCTACTATCGATTCAAACAAGCAATGTGACAGCTTAGAGAGATGGTGCTATTCACTCTCTCCAAAGGTTTTCTCAAGGGGAATGCCACACTATACAGCTATACCACTTCTCCAAGTGCAACTACCCTTGGCTGGGACAGTTAAAGCTCTAAATAGAGACCACAAAGCATGCTTTTGCCTCGGCTGTCCCAAAACCTGGGCCTGATTGGTCAGTTTCTGAGACCTTCTCTTTTGCCTTGGGTAATCCGTCATGTACTGTGCTTTTGACAACAATTTTCTTTTGGTTGGAAAATGTATGCACACAGTAACACATGAATGCATCCGTGCACACAGGCACACATACACACACACACACACACACACAAAGGAACACACACACACATACATGTGCACACCCTCAATAGTCAAATAACAAAAAAGCTACAGAAACGATTCAGAATAAAATGACGGCTTGTGCCTATCAACTGTGCAGGAAATGTTATTTTTATTGAACCATATGTCTGATAATTAGACCCAAGCCTCAGTGTGATCCATCACACCGACCCCATGCTTTCAGCTGTCATATAATTAGCCAATTCCCTGCCACTAATTAGTTATCAATCAAAAAACAAATGAAAGCCAATGAAAACTCTTTTGCGTTTCTTATCCAAAGCTACATGCTCATTAACTAAAAAATACATTTCTGCTTGCTCAAAATGGAGTACAGTGTGTGAGGGTGTGTTCATTAAGATGTCATCAGGAGGAAATAATAATGATTATCAGTAATCATGCAGTATCAGTAATAGCAATTATTATTATTATTATTATTATTGTTGTTATTATTATTAGTATTGTTAAATTGAAAGACACATGAACAACTGTCAGTGCCAAACATAGTGTTGAGATGTGTGCCTAGATTAACAAGCAAATGCAAAGTAATTTTTATGACTGAAGGACTATACCAAACATAATGCTAACAAATACCACACACTTGCATATGCCTGCATACGCACGCACACACACACGTGTTGGATGAGACATTTCATTTCTGCATAAAACATGTTACAATATGTGATAAAATGTATTAGGTGTCATGCACAGTGTGTTGTGAATGCTTAACGTGGCTCTTATACCATGCTTATGAAGGTTTTATTGAAGTTGTACTTAATGCACAATCTCTGACCATCTGTTGTACCAGCTTCCCTTTGCTTCAGAATAATGTACTCCTATGGGTTCCTTATTCACGCTGATCACATTCGGCTCCTTCTCGAGGTGGAGGTCAGAGATGAGGTCAGTGCGGCAGCGTCAGAAAATTGTGGTTCCTGGAAATGAACACAGAACGAAAAAGGAAAGAAAAACAAGGGTGGACAAAAATAATCCTTTAGCCACACAGCTCCACGAAAACAAGACAATGCACTTGGCCTTCATTACTCTTTCAGAACCCAGGAGAAACAACAAGTCTGATAAAAATCAGGCATTGGTCTCTTTCATCACACCCTCTCCTACGTCACCTGTGTTAAAAATGCACAGTGGACTGAATTAGCCATCATTTCAACCAGTTAAATAATAATAATAGTAATATTTCCACACAAATGTAATTGGAATCACTATGGATGCATTACATTAGCAGTGGTATTAAAAATTTACCAGTGCCCTGTGACTTGCGAAAGTGTATGGGGTGTCTTAAAAAGGAAAATGTAACAGATTACTACTTGAAATAACTGTAACATTACAAAATTATGGACTGCCTGGGGGTCTTATTTATACTGGCTGGAAACAGAGAGAGCAATGCTCACCAGTTGCTCACCAACTTTTACCTGGAAAAAGGTTTTCCACAATCTGTATTTAATACGAGAGATTTTAACCTTGTCTTTGGGGTCAAAATACTGGAATGGAACTCGTCTGGAAGCAATTTATGGGTTCTTGACAATAAATAGTACATTACAGACCATGAAAAGCTGCTTATAGCTTAAAATATTAACCTTCAAGATTCTGATGTCAAAATAGATCCCCAAGGGTGTGTCCTGGAACTGACGCCCAGTTACCCCAGTAACGAAGTGACAGGCAAAAACAGAACAGCGAGTGATTGGCAGAGACATGCTGACATTCAAGTGCTGTCCTCACCTTGGGACAATGGGCAACGGGAGCATATACTGTATTCTCTTCAGTACTTCAGCCTGTTTTCTGCAGAGAATCCATGACGAGGAATCTCTGAAGGCTTTGTTTGGACATTAAAGAGTTCCCACCTAAAATAAACATCTGTCGTGCATGACACCCCTACTGCTTTCCAATTTTTGGACCAATTTTTGGCCATGTTGTGGCATAGTGGGAATATGCTTAACCGAGTCTGGTGATGAACTACGAAATGCCCCTAGCTTTGATATCAACCCCAATGCAGCCAGACAGTCAGTGATGAGATGAATTTGCGCACCTCAATAAAGTTTTACTTTCATTGGTAACCTACTGTATCCTGCTCTTACTAAAAAAAAAAAAAAAAAAAAAAAAACTTATCAGTGCCAGGAAAGAATATAACAATTTTCTTTTTACTTTAAACAGGGGGTGAGGTAGACAAGTCTTGAAGCTGGAATGCTGATAAATATTTTAATCTGCTGGTACCAGACAGTATAACATGTGTTAGTGTATAGGAGAGCTAAATTTAACTGACACAGATTGCATAAGCTGCACTGAATCTTTGACTGGATAACCTGGAAAAAGTCAGATAAAATGTTTAAATAAATAAGCAGACACCACATATATGTTTGCCTGTGGTGGTGAATTGTGGAGTCCAAATTTTAGCCACTGGTGGTGAGCAGTAAGCTTCAGCGAAAAAGACTAAAGGCTGTTTTGTTGGCATGGCGACTCATTTATATACAGTCTAATTAGCGACAGGACCCTCAGGAAGGGGCTTGTCTCACCTTCAGATCAACATCAGTGGCCTCTTACTGTGACATCATATTTATTTTGGAAATCTCATGTAAACCTAAAAGTCCCAGATTTCATAACTGTATATGGACTAACTTGTTAGGTTTCTAATGCACCTTTCCTCATTAACCTGTGTGGTGAACATTGTGGGCATTACTGCACTCTGTAACAGAAAAAATAGACGCATTAGCATTCTTTTTTGTTTTTTTGTGAATTATATTTGTCTAACAAGCACTGGGAAATGTGGTTGGCTTGTGCATTCAGTTGATACGTGTATACCCAGGCCTTTGTTTTCATTATACATGTTATTAGACATCATATTTTGATATTTTGTCACCTATGTTTAGTGTAATTGGTGAATACTGCACTAAACTGTTAATGAATTTATTGCATCTCATGAGTACATATCGAAACACAATCACCTTTGTGCTTTAAGGATCAGCATAAACCAACTTCAGGAAACGGCAGTCACTGCAGGTCCAATTAGTCTCCCCCCAGTGTGCAGTTTACTCAGAGAGGGCTCTTTGAAAGAATCTCGTAGACCAGGAGTAAAGCTAAAACACACTGATACTATCTACAAAAGCTGCCTCACTGCAAACCCGCACACAATCCTGCAAATCCTGCATTCAGACAGAAAACAGGAGCCATTGTGCGAAAAGCTGTTAATGGAAAACAAAACGGAACATACACTGTGTGTGTGTGTGTGTGGTGTGTGGGGGTGTGTGTGTGTGTGTGTGGGGTGCGTGTGTGTGTGTGTGTGTGTGTGTGTGTGTGTGTGTGGGGGGGGGGGGGGGTGGGAGGGTGTGTGTGTGTGTGTGTGTGTGTGTGTGTGTAAATATATACATCAAACGGAACAGCAGAAATTGCACCATCAGCAGCTGTTTTTATGTTTCGTTGATCTTGTACAAGATGTAAAGTTGCTGTTCATCACGTAGCAGACAGCCTCACTTCCAGGTCAGTGTTTTTTTTTTTTTTTTTGTAATTACATCTTTCCTTTTCATCTCTTTTTTCCAAAGCAAATGGTGCTTTATCTAGTGAATTACATAACTAAGCATCATTACTTCCAGCAATTCAGTCCTATAAACTTCTGTAGCTCTATGAAGGAGCATCTTTTTAAGGAAAATTATAAACCTGTTCGTACCCCAGTAACACTTACAGACTACAAGACTACAAACCCCTTACAAATGCATTATGAATCATTTATAAATACATTTCTGAGATTACTGTAACATCCACTGATGTTGGCTTATGCATGGTGGAGAAGAGCTGTGTATCGGCAGGCAGTCGTGTGAGCTTGCCTTGCAGAAACAGCACTCCACTCTGCAGCCTCAGCATACCTGGCCATCCCTCTGTCACAGGGTCACCTGTCCCAGGTGTGCTCCCTGTCTGGCCTCCGTACAGGGAAAGGGGATTCCCGCAGCAGTGAGGACAGCACCACCTTCCACCACAGACTGAAGACTCACCTCTTCAGACTGCATTTTGCCTTTCCTACGCAGTTATGAGTGTTTCTTTTTTTGTGTATTACTCTAGGGAATTCATGTGGTTTTTTGTTTTTTTTTTTGGCTTTTTTGTGTGTGACAGGTTGACACCTACTCTGATGTGAGCTGGCATTTCCTGTATACACTGTTTTTCATGTGGCATTATTTTATGTATTTATGCACCTTTTCATTGGAGATGGCTCTGGATAAGAGCATCTGTAATGTGTGGGTGTACTTTTTTTTCTCGGCTGGCCATGTCCTTAATAACACATCAAATTACATTTATTAATGGTGGAATAAAAACCATACATTTCTTAATAGTGTATAGCATAGTTAATAATATTTTATTGTGCATTTATAAGATACTATATTAAACTGCTACCAGTCTAATAAATAAGAGGCATTCAATAACTTAATTATTAAAATATCTGGAGAATTTTGATGGATATTTCTTTCAGTTGTAGCAGCCTAATATTCCCTAATTAGCACAGGTGATTCTTTAAACTATCTAAAGTAAATATTTTCATAAATATATATACAGTTTGCTTTGCCCTTTACAGCACATGCTGTGGAAATCTGGGTATGAGATTTCATTCATTTTTATTTCCTTTTTTTATTTGTTTATATTTTTATAAACAGCTAGTACACTGTGGATGATTAGTTCCAATGAGAGGATTCCAGTCTCCCTAAGAGCATGTCTGCCTGGACCCATCTAAGCCCATCAATTTTCACAGCATACATTGTGAATCATATTTTAGTGCAAAAGTCCCTTTAACTTAGTCCATTAACCTCCATTAAATGATTATTACAACTGGTTATAATAATGGTTTTGAGAGCCTTACTGTGTGCTTTTATTTATTTTTTTTCCAGATAGCTATACTAGTGTTGCTTTCCATTTTACCGTTTTCTGTGTGATTTATGAAAACAAAAAACTGCAGACAATGGCTCCTCTAGACCGGGGAAATGTGTGAATGATTAGCGCAAAAACAGTTTTTTCCTCAGTGGCCCTCTATCCTGGCGTTTTTGTATTGAACTGTGTTAGCTTTCTGTGCACTTTGCTTTTAACATACCTGCTTCACTTTGTTATGTTGCAATGGGTTTCTTTCCCTTTGGCCTGTTTTTTTTTTAGCTTTCAGTGAAAGCTTTCTTTTTTGTCAGCCCCCCCCTTGTATGTTCCTGTAAGAGAGAAGTATGAAGTTCATTCAGACTTGACTACAGTACTGAAGGGCTGTGTCTGAATCCCCCCCACACACTCTAGCTAACATTTAGCTAACATATCAACAGCCCTTGGGCCCCTTCTGAAAATCAGGCTGTGCATCAAAGTAATTCTATAAGAGATAATTCTGCTCCTGCCATGAAGTGACACCTTTTCTTGCTTACTAACAATGACACAACAGCTGGCAAAGAGGATTTTTTTTTAAAAAATCACACAGGTGATAACTTTATAATATCAGTCCTCAGAGTAGCGTCTCATTGCAGCAGTTCACCAATGGCACGCAAACCTCTCATTCTGTGTCTGTCTGTATATGCATCATAGCCTGCTCGGTAACTAAAAACAGTTAGTTAGCTAAAATGAAAATTTGGGCATCAGATTATAGAGAGTTGGCTGCATAACTATATAACTGTTACAGAAAACAGCTTTATTAAATTTAACTCAATGTGTCGTATTGGTAAATCGTGTCAAATTAAAAAGTATCACAGTGATGAGGAAAATGCTGAAAATAACACAGTAATTATTTCACACATTTCATTGTTAGTCAGATAAATTTAATCCTCGTCCAGTGTCCTTGCCAACATATCCACTTTAAGACTGATGAAGCACAGCACTGATCAGGTCTGGTGACATTCCACTGGACTAAAAGTCATTGTGAGTCAATCGAAGGTAGGAAATGAAGTAGTTTGATTTTTGTGTCTCAGCAAGATGTGATTAGTTGGCAAGACCTTTTCAATTTTGTTTGCAAGATAAGTGAGAAAAAAAAATTAATTATCTAAATTTACTGCATTTCTGCCATTAATTATCAATCTAGCAAATCTTAACTTTCCTGAAGCATGCAGGAAAAAAAACCCTGACTTCTTGTTCGTTAAAATGAGTTCAAAAATAATAAATGAAATCCCTGCTGCTTTTTATTATGATCTTTACTAATTTATTTAAATTGAAATTTAATACACACATCATAGCTAGCGGCTCTTCTCCCTATCCATTCAACTGTATAAAATGCATATGGTCAAAGTGATATTTAAAAAATATCTAAAAGTGAGACATTAAATGTGTGTAGTCAAAATTATCTGAATTGTCAGAAAATTGTCTGGTGATTTTGTCACCAGAGTAGCAGCTCTCCTCCAATGGGTGTGTGCTCCGCTGTAGTGCACAGTGTGACTTGTACTGTGAAAAACAGCCGTCTGCAGCGTGCAGGTGTATTGGCGGATTGCATTTGTCTCCCTTCAGTGCTCCAGTTAGACGAGCCTACTGTGGTGTAAAATCTGTGATTCCACAACAGGGTAGCAAAATGTGGAAATGCATTAAAAGGGACGCCAGGCCTTCAGATGCTGCTGTCCTCTGAGACACGTTCCTTTACATTCCATTTTATTTTATTCTTTGATAATCAGGACTGCTCTTATTGCAGACCATGCATCGTGGTCAATCTGATTTCCAAAGCAATACAACAGCAAAAACCATCAACCAATACAATATACGTACCATGTAATTTTACTAATATGCCACGAAAACACTACTGGTACGACTACTACTACTAATAATAATAATAATTATTATTATAATAATAAATATCATTATCATAGTATTTTTATTCTGGAGTAATGTCATCATTATAAAGCAGGATATAATAATTATTATTCATTTATAATGTTTATACCTCTCTTGAAAGATTATGGAGCAGACAGAGTGCAGTGCCTCAGGGCTGTTTAGGGCTGAAACACGATGGCTTTGTGGACTCCTCAGCCTGCGCTAATGATGCAGTTAGCTACAGGGAGGGATCAGTGGAACATTCAGCCTCAGTGCCTTGCAGGCCGTAATGATGCCAGACTGGTCTCTTTCTTTCCTGATTTGTCTTCCCCCCCAAACACCACCCGCCCCTCCCGCCAACCCCCCCCCCCCCCACCCCCCCGCCTCGCCTGGCAAGAATGCCCGGATCACTCCACCAAATAAAGAAAAGGCCCACGTTGCCACAGCAACAGGCAGCGGGCTCTCACCTGTCAGGCTGGCTGCGTTCCTTTGAGGGCCCGCACACCTGACTGTGAGACACCTGAGCTCGGAACGCCGGTGTGGAGGACGCAGGACAGGTGGCAGGTGAATAGATGTGAGTGACGCGAGACAAAGGCGCAGTCATGCTCTCTTTAATTAGTCATCAGGTGCCACCGCAGCTGCGCCGCTCGTTTGACACGATGTACAATTCAGATGTCAGCACGCACAGAGTGACATTGTTCAGGCGATTGTGCAAAGGAACAGCGAAGCAGCCGGCACATCACATTCTAACAACGCCGTGACACCGCTGCAACGTTGCGGGAACATTGTGACAGCGTTACGGCTGCAGGGGCTTACACCTCTGTGAAGACCATCACGTACAGAAAGTGCTCACAGTGTCATTGTGGTGTTGCCACAGTGTCAGGAAAGCAGGAAAGGAGCAGAGGCAGAGGCAGAGGCCAAGCAGCTGGCTGTTGGGCTGTTTACTCCACAATAACTAACCAATCAGTGATGAGGATACAAAGATTCTGATGCATCTAGGTGGCTTGTTTTGTCTTTGTGTAGTTGTAGTCTTTACAGTGATGAGCCCTGAGTCTTTAAGTTTAGAGCATCTCCTCAGTCAATCTGCAATATGCCTTTTCTTTAAACTGAATGAAAACTTCAAGTGATTATTGTGCTTTTTCCTTTCAGCATGGTTGTTTTTTCACACAAACTAGGAATTCACAGTGCTGTGTAAATTTGCCTCTTCTGTACGTGAGGCTGATGTGTCTCCTCCCTCAGAAGCTGAATCTGAGCTCAGCCAGGAGGGCTTTTTTCCTCTGGTTTCTGCTCCTGTTCCTAACCTCCTGCAGGTTCCTCTACACGGCTGTGGATTCCTCGTCACCGTGACTTACGCTGTGCCCTCACAGTGAGTCTGTCTCAGCCTCCATTTCTCTGGTGCATTTCTCAAGGAAACACTTGCTGGCAACTTAAAGCAAGGCGTTGCATCATTTTCACAAACTATTATTTTCATCCTAGCTCAGGTGGAGGGAAAGTGAGTCTGTTCCTGCCCAAAATAGCCTAAACGCTGTGGGGGTTTTTATCTCTGTATTCTTAACAAAAAGCGTTCTGTACCAGACAGTATCTGCTACAGTGCTGCTCACTGCTATGAAACACCCCCCCACTGTCTCAGAGCCCAGCATATTGTCTGACAGCCCACCACACTGTCTCAGAGTTCAACTCACTGTCTCAGAGCCCAACACACTGTCTCAGAGCCTGACACAGTGTCTTAGAGCATAACACACTGTCTCAGAAACCAGCACACTGTCTTAGAGCATCACACACACTGTCTTAGAGCCCAACACACTGTCTCAGAGCCTGACACACTGTCTCAAAAATCAAGACAGTCTCAGAGACAAACACACTGCCTTAGAGTCCAACACACTGTTTCAGAGCCTGACACACTGTCTTAGAGCATCACACACACTGTCTCAGAGCCTGACACACTGTCTCAGAAACCAGCACACTGTCTCAGAGCCCGACACACTGCCTCAGAGTCCAACACACTGTCTTAGAGCAACACACACACTGTCTCAGATCCCAACACAGTGTCTCAGAGCCTAACACACTGTCTCAGAGCCTAATGCAGAACTAAGCACACTCTCTCACTGTCTTAGAGACAAGATCAGCTGCTGTTAATCAAGATTTGTTTCTCCTGGATGGTCACTCGTGGCTCATCTTATCAGATTCTGGCCTGAAACCTTTGGCTTTGGCTCCAAGCCAGGAGACAAAGTGAAAGCTGTACTACTTGCAGAATGCAGATAAGACAAGACATTCAACCTGAAATATCAGGGAATGTGAAAATAATCATGAATGCATTTTAATTGTTACTTATTCTGATGCCTTTGAAGACTCAGGCCTAATTCAGTGTTCTCTACACCTGGACTCCTCATGTACATTTTTTTTATTTAATATTGATGTGCTTTACAGAAGGGACTGGATGATTTATTATTATTTTCATTTTTATTCTTTTATTATATGCTTGTTGTTTTTGTTTCTGTTTTAAACAACATTTAATATGACATTCCGAGTTTACCTTTTAAAATATTACTAAGGTCTAGCTATAATGTCACAAAATATTTAAAAAAAAAAAAAAAGCAGGAAAAAAGTGTGCATTGTATCCAACTTTTTTCTTACAGGCAATCAGTGGTTGAAATTCCTGTACCCAGCACTTGATCTTGTCCTTTGTCCTCTCTTCAGATTCTGCTATCTCATATTCAGCGTCCATAAATCAAAGCAAACAAGGACACTGGCTGTGAGTGGCTCATGCAAAAAGAATGCAAAATGGAGAGATGAACGGGTTCTGAGGATAACAGGTAGAAAAACAAAAGCAAGGAAATTTGAATCTTTACGAGAGCAGGGAGCCGGAAAAGAGATTGCGCTCTCGGGAAATTGCGTGCACACGCTTCATCACGCATAAGCAGAAGAGACGATTATCATTCAGTATCATCTCAAGGGTCACACAGTGATGTGTGGTGTCAGCCTTCAGGGCTTAACTGGTTTCCCCACAAAACTCACACACACACACACACACACACACACATTTTTCTTTTCTCTATTTAGTTTTCTTACATTGTCAGCTAAAACTTACAAAATGTTTCAAACTGTCTCTACAAAAGGTTTGACATGCTGACCAAAATTAAGATTTCTTTGTCTATTTATTGACACTTTTAAAATTTGCAGTCTGAGCCATCTTACATGTGTGCTGTATCACACTGCAGCACTTATTTTTTCCATTACGATATTTATTTTGTTGTGGAAAAAGGACTGAAAAAGGATTTTATTTAATTTTACTCATGCATATTTTGAATTTTTGAAATCATAATTGTTATACAGAAAAGACGGGCCTGGACACAAGGAGTGACAGATGAACAGGCCAATCAGAATGCCCTGCACGGTTGCCTATTAGTGGCACTTGCCGCTTGTTCAGAGATTATACTACAGCACAGAGTAGCCTTCTGCTGCAGACCTGTGCCACACTGAAAGGCATGCTGCATCAGGGTCAAAATGCTGTCAGTGCACATTCATAATCGCTCCTTTAAAAGTTAATTAAATTAAAACTCCTTTAAAAATGTGCAAATTGCTGTTTTGGCAGCATTTCTGTGTCATTTTTGCGAAGTTCACAATGTCGATTGTTGTTTTTAATGCTGTTACACTGTCAGTCATGACCCCGTATTGATTGTTTCCTGAAAATGTTTATGCAAATTTACATGTTAATCAATTACTGTGATGTAAACCACCACGTTAAGAGGGAACAGCCTTAAATGTCTCCTTAATGGGTGAAATGAGATGAAAGTTTTAATTAGAATGCTGTAAAAGAGAGAACGTCTAATCATTTTCTTCTCAGAAAAAAAAAAAATATTCTGAGATGTCAGATCTCCACATTTTTCATCCTAAAAAAAGAAAAGAAAAAAGATGATGGAGCAAAAAAAAAAAAAAAAAACAGAATTAGTGTATAATTCATAAATGTGACCTCAGGGAAATGAATGCTGCAGTCCAGAGTGGCTTGCTGGATTTATTATCAATTTGGCTACAGCAGCTTAAGGAGGCTGATTGGGAATTGTGAAATATGCACATCTTTCACACAAGCAAAGGAGACTCGTGGGACAAAGAGGAGCTTTATTTTAACGAAGACAACTTATAACCTGTCAAAAACCTAAAGCTCACATGGCAGCAGCGGAAGCTTTGAAAACACTGTAATTTCACTCACACTTAAGTGGAAACTGAGGGCAGTTGTCTCTCTACAGTTTTCAAAAACTGAAGTGGTTGTCACAGAAGTTGGGGCTTAATGAATAAGTAAAAAATATAAGTCTGACAAGCACAGTCACCAGCTGGGAATTGACTACGGCCATCTGAGATTTGGAACGGCTTAAATCTTCTGCGAGGGAGTTTGTCAAGAAGAAATTGAGAAGTTATTATGCTTTAGGAATCTATCGGGTGCGCCAGATATGAAATCGGTCATCTGACGCTGAATTATTGTAATTGCAATTAAAAATTCAGCAGGGAAGCTGTCATTTTAGATGAAGAAGGAAGCATTTCACTGAGTCTTCTTCAGCTTCCTCTACTAAAAATATAAGAATAAATAACAACCACTTCTACCACTTTTAACATAACGAATACTAAAGGTAATACTAACAAGAAATTTTCTTATTATCATTCAGGTTAGTTAGCAGTTAATGTTACAGCACTGTAGCAATAGCATGCTGTCTGTAGCATTTAATCACATATTGAGAATTTCATGTAGAGAAGAAATCTCACCTTCAAGAGCGCTGTTTTACAGTCATAATTTGACACATTAGTCATAACCCACCATCTGAGAATTGGAGACGTAGCCCTATGCTGTCATAATGAATGCAAACAATTTGTTCTGCCCCTGATCGCTGACCTCTCTAAAATATAACATCACTTAATAATCCAAAGCCATAAGATTCAATTATACTGTGGTTAAAGCAGATGCCCTTGGCTCTCCTTCACTTATAGGAATGTAATTTTCCTTTTCCGTGGTTCCTTTAAGGTGAGGCAGATGACAGGAAATCTGAACTCCTTGTTTAGGCCCCTCGGATCTGGTTCTTCATGCTGGAGGAGATGAGTGGGGGATAATGGTCTTTCTTCGTGTTCACCTCAGGGCGGCAGTCACTAAGGCTGCGCAATGATGGAGCTGCAGGCACAAAGTTGCATCGGCCTGGCTCATCCCCACCAGGGGGCTTTCAACAGATTTCAGCACCTTACAAGTCGTCAAGCACCTGCGAGTTGCTTGAGAGATGTCAGCGGAGTAGCGCCCACCCTCCTATTAGCATCAGCTTCATTGTGGTGCACTATGGGACTTGTAGTATAATAAAAAGCCATCAGAGGCATATGACCGTTATGGTGAAGATGAGCTAAATGTGCACTTGGTGATTCTAGAAAGGGCCGCTTAAAGGGAAAAAAGAGCATAAAAAGAAATGCTATGTTGAATATTAAGGAGTTTGCAAGCATGAGGCAAATGGAAAAAGACATTGAAGAAAGACTCATGCTGACATTCAGACAATGAGTACAGGAATCCCGTAGAGTTGCCATGAGCTCACAGATCCTTTTTTACATTATACATGAACGATTGTGCCAGCAGTCATCCAAACACCTACATGATTAAATTTTCAGACGACACTGCTGTTCTCAGTTAGCTCGATGACGGCTCAGATACATCCTACAACAAGCCAGAGATCCAGTGGTTTGTGTAGTTTCTAGACATGAGAAAATACAGACAAGATTATTTTTGACCAAAAGTCTATCAGGGATCACAGTCCTATTATGATATACGGCAAGCGCATAGACCCAGTAAGCTCACTCAAACTAGGGGCCCACACTGACAGTAGCTTAGGTTGGCTCACCCATGCGGGGAATGTATATGCTTTCAGCAGCTCTCACTTTCCTACGTAGACTCAGGGACTATGGAGTCGATAAGGGAATCACACTCCTTTTCTATAGAGCAGCCATCAAGTCAATTTTACGCTGCTCCGTCTCAGCCTGGTTTGGCAACCTGAACGTGCAGCTCGAAGCACAGATCCAGCAACTGATCAACACAGCAGGGAAGATTATAGCTTTGCCATCTCTATCTTCCCCCCAGGACATATTTGAGGAGACTGCCCACAGACACTTCTCAACATAATATCTGACCCTTCTCATGCCCTGAAGTCCAAACACTAGCTTATGCCATCAAGGAGACTCTACAGGCAGTCTAACTGCAGATTTAATTAATTTTTTTTTTTTTCTGTCAATCAAACTGATAAGTAGCAAGCACAGAGGAAAAGAAAACTCATTGAATGCCTGTGTGCTGCATGCATGTGTGTATGCATGTATGTGTGTCTGCACATGTATGTGTCTGTCTGTGAGTGTAGGTGTGTCTGCACATGTATGTGTCTGTCTGTGAGTGTATGTGTGTCTGCACATGTATGTGTCTGTCTGTGAGTGTAGGTGTGTCTGCACATGTATGTGTCTGTCTGTGAGTGTAGGTGTGTCTGCACATGTATGTGTCTGTCTGTGAGTGTATGTGTGTCTGCACATGTATGTGTCTGTCTGTGAGTGTAGGTGTGTCTGCACATGTATGTGTCTGTCTGTGAGTGTAGGTGTGTCTGCACATGTATGTGTCTGTCTGTGAGTGTATGTGTGTATGCGTGTGCTTTTTAATCTGCATTATGTGACCTATTGACCATTACATGCATGGCTAATTATCTCACTGGTTGCATATATATATTTTTTTTATTATTTTTTATTTTATTGGATGTGATTATTTCTGGAAAAGGTAGCACTTGATTGTATGTTCAGGACAAGTTTTCCTTCATAGACTGTACAGTTTTCTCTATGTTATTCTATTCTAAAAAAAACATAAATAAAAAACAAGATTTACTCATTGTAGATGAGTTATTAATCTACACAAATGCACCAGTAAGTAATTGCTGTAAGAAACACACACAATGACCAAAGCAATTATTGCAAGGCCACATGCACCACTTACTCTGTTCCCAGTTAACTTCCAGTGTGCCATTTTAAATGGGGATCGCTGCCTAGGTAGCTAATGACAAAATGACAAGTTTGGACTTCTTGAGCCTACCCAAAGAAAAACAAATGAGATGCATGCAAAAAAATTTACACACTGTCCAAATTCATCAATACCAGATCTGCTGACCAGCCTAAATGTATTATTATTTATTCAGTTAGAAATTCCACCTCAGGCATAAGTGAACTAATTTACCGTCACTGTTGGTCAGACACAAACATTGTGTGTGTTTGCAGGCCAATAAACAGGTGAAAATCTTTCCACAATTACCGTGACTCTCATGCCTTTCACCTGAGAATTAAAGCTCACTGAAGCATTCCTTTGCAGAAATGTAAATAAGGTTAATGTCACGCTGCGCTTCTGATTTGGGAAAACGAAACACTTTCAGACAGCAAATTTGTTCCAGGTCATAGGGAACAGCCCAGTACCAAGGTACAAGTTATTGGCGTTAATTTAGAAGTCTTGAAACAAACAACTGCTAGCTACTAATTGCAGCTACCAAGTACCTTTAAGGTCACATATATATCTATATATATACACAGTAGCAATCTCCTCCAGCATTCTCATCCTGCATTCTCAACAGCCAGCATTGCTGCAGCAGTTAGCATTGCTGCAGCAGCTAGCATTGCTGCAGCAGTTAGCATTGCTGCAGCAGTTAGCATTGCTGCAGCAGCCAGCATTGCTGCAGCAGTTAGCCACACTGCTCCCAATGCTCTTCATAGGTGTAATTACGCTTCTTTTGATTGGCCCCTTCAGTCCAGGGCTCTTACCTGGGCAACACCACCATTGTTATCTGTCACACCGTTTATGGCTGACATCATTTTCATGGTCAGTTCTTATTGGATGGGCTCCCTGTCAGCTCAGCCCCAGTCCTAGAGAATGTCCCTAACAGCCTTTTAGCAGCCTGGCTAAAGTCACGAGAAATAAGGGTGTTCAGAGGGAGGCACACAGCCAGGAGAGGAAGGGAGCTCAGCAGTGTTTCAGCGGGTTACAGCGGGTGCTGTCTGCCAAAAGCACCACTGATGTCACCTCTGTGCCACACTCACAAGGAGATCAACTGAACTGAACTGGCAAAGAAAAAAAACCACAGCCATTTTTTTTCTCAACCAACAAAAGAGATCCATTGGAATCTTCGAACACTCAGTCTCTAAATGCACTCCAGACTGGCTGGTCACCCCGGTTGCTTCCATAATGTTACAGAACGATGCCTCGGATGGTAATGAGGTGCTGCAGCAGCAGTGTGGTACAGTGTTTAAATGAATGACTTTGTAACCAGAATGGTGCAGGCTCAAATCCTGGTTGGACAGCGCTGAAGTCTGGAACTCTGGTCAAAGCCTTGTTTGTAATATGTGTGTATAATTACATTACATTAGTGCCACTTAGCAGATGGTCTTATCCAGAGTGACTTACATGCAGTAGGTTACAGTGATATCCATTTATACAGCTGGATATTAACTAAGGCAGTTGTGGGTTAAGTATCTTGCCCAAGGGTACAACAGTAGTGTCTAAGTTGGGACTTGAACCAGCAACCTTTTGGTTTCAAACCCCCGTTCCTTACCACTATACCATACTGCGATCCCTAACAACAGCAAATGCTATGTGTTAATGTATTACATTGGCAAGTGAATGTTGCCTCTAAAGTGGAGTATAATGCAGCTAGCCTAGAGCCCTATATCCCCTCCCTCCTGACCGCTGATAATGTCACTGTAACAGAGACAGCTCTTAGTGAGTCAGGTGAGGATGGGCTGTGCCGAGCTGATCTGCTTTCTTCAGTGTGAAGATTGCTTTAGACACCAAACTGGGTGCAGATATACCTCGTCAAAGCGTGCTTAGGGCATGGTGAATACGTCTTGTCCATGAATATTTCTCTTTGTCAATAACTGCCAGCATGAGCCAGAGAATAATAATTAATTATTTAAAAAAAATGTCATGCTGTCTCGTTAACGTTTGCATTCATTTTTCAGCCCTAGCCTTGTTAATGTGCATTTTCAGCAGACAGGGTAATGCCAGGTGAAAACACTACTGACCTAATTTTATTCCTCAGAGACTTGTGTGACTGTTTATTTACTCCTTGGGTGTTCTTATTAAGAGTGTCTGCAATACAATGTAATATCGGAAGAGATACAGCTCATGTTTTGTACATCTTACGCATGTTATTTATGTTATTTTTACTGACACAATTCAGGTTAAGTGCTATCCCTCATAGGGAAACGGCAGTGCTCCTTTTCAGATTTGAACCTGCAACCTTGTGCACCAGTTTGTTGGCACCACTGCAATTTGCTGTGCATGCTCATTATTACTTTGAGGTGGGATTTGAGCTGATTGTATCCCCAGATCATACCATAGGAAAAGGCACAGTGGCGGATACTCACCCAGGAAGATGTGTAGCTTTGCACAAGGATGTTCATGACCAGGGTGATTAAAAGCTAACAATTTTTGCTCCAGGAACCACCAGGGACAGCTTTATTACATTACATTATATTGCATTACATTACATGCATTTAGCAGACACTCTTATCCAGAGTGACTTCCAGCACAGACGAACAGAAGTGTATCCATTCGAGTTGAATGAGCAACAGCTTGATGACATTTATTTTTGTAAGCCACCCATGGCATGCAAAACAAATCCACAGCTAGTGATTTATAAGTCTTGTATGAATTTTGAATGTTAATATTTGACATTATTTGTAGTAGCTGTGTGATGCTTGCATTGTGTATAACATAATCTATGTGAAAAGCCACCCAAACACAGTTGCATCTCACAGTCTATCCATTCATGAAGCCTGGGCAAACTTACGTCCAGTCGGGCATTAGAACTTTCAAAAAGCTCTCCCTAATGTCCCTCAATGGCAGAACACAAATATTTTAACTGGGGGCAAGCCAATATATTTTAGGCAGTGAGTAATGTGTTATGAACAGTTGTCAGGGAAATACAGCTTTCCACAGTGTCAGTACTGGAGGCACATACAGTCGCAAAGCTCCCTATCCAAATGGCCTGGCCCATCTGCTCGTCAGCTTCTGTTTGAACAAGCTGGCAGGACGGGTATGAGCCCTGCTGGATTTACCACTTCCTTCTAGGCCAAATGATGGACCCCAGATAACTATGCAGAATGAAAACCTCACCTGATCATAGATGCCGGATGGGCAGAACTGCTGGACTCAATAATGGACCCTCTGTAGTCATATCACTCAGTAACAGACTGGTGGAACAGCATCACTCATGTTATGATGGGCCCCACAGTGCACTCATTCACTGAAATCTCATTTCAGCATTGGCCAGATCTGTCTGGCAAGAGCGTCCACCAGGAGAATTCCTCTCAGGGACCGAGCTATGAGAGAGTGCCCTATTCTCTCTGAAATAAAAGCCATGATGTTGAATTTATATGGGGCCCTTTCCTACAGTCATCATCACATGAAGAAGGTATATGCAGGGTCTGTATATCAAATGGTATTAGTATCGTTCAAGTATATCAGCTCATGATTGGTTATTGTCTCTGGTATGTATTTGAAAAATAAATACATGTTCAATGTTCATATATATATATATATATATATATATATATATATATATATATATCCTTTTTTTATGTTTACATGAATTTGTTGAACAGATGCTCTGTCCTTGGGCATCTGACATGGCTTGTGTTATCAAGCGGCAAACTGCAAGGATTGTGCACACATGGGATCAGTAACATGAGGCTAATCGCGGCGCAGCCACGGTACGGCTCTCTCAGCACGGACAGGTCAGAGCTGTGACACGCAAGATCATCGGCCAGCTGCCGAACGACACGGAAAGCTCTGCAGCGTGTGTGTGTGTGTGTGTGTGTGTGTGTGTGTTAATAGGGCTACGCCACCCTCAGTCTTATTTAACTACATTAAATTATGAATGAACACCATTATACCATACACCCACCTATCAAAAACCCCCTCTAATGCAGAGGCAGTTACTATACGCATTAAAAGGAAGCCTGCTTAGGTTTTTCATATTCATGACCTGACCGCATAACTCTTAAAATACCATACAAATGTACATGTGTGCACGTATCACGTATGGTTATTTCATGAAGGTGCACTCAAAGAAAACTTAATTATTGGGCTATGGCTTATTCATGTCTGCCCCGCGGTCTTGCAGGTGAACGCGTAGTTTCGCTTGAAAGCTTAATTACGCTGCTGGTGCACGTCATGTTCACGTGACGCCGGACACACGCGGCACGCGTGTGCAGCTGTGTGCCGCGATCGTGCAACGCACGCACGATCCTGCCAGCTCACTCTCTCCCGCGCGCTTATTTCCTGCTCCTGCTGCTGAAAGTAAATATTCACAATGGCAACTGCAAATTGTTTAAAATGCAGAGCAACTGAACATTTCACACGCCATCTCCTTGTTTGAGTGAAGCATTTTTATTGGTCTTTCAAGGCCTGATATGTTTAACCAAGATGTTGGTTGTCTGATTAATGACAGCGTGAACATTCTCATCTCAAGTAAAGCAGAATTATGGCAGTGGTTGTTTGACATAAAGATTACCACACCGCAATGAAACATTTAAAAAGTACTTACCCATGCAAAAATATTAAGAATATATTTTAAAGACTGTATATATCAATACATTTAGCATAATCAATACATTGCAAGTATGCAAATTATAACCTTTTTGGTATATTGCAATATATTTCTGCTTGGTATTGATATACTTTAAATTAAGTGAATGCAATTTATTATGATATGAATTTTCATACAGGTAATTAAAATCGTCTTTACTTGTACTCGATCATTTTTACTTTTTTCTCAAAATGTTGAAAAAAGGCTTCTGATACTGATGTTTTGGCACTCATGCATCACTGGTGTGTTTTTACATAAACGCATCAAACGCATCACATACTGTAATATATCACTTTACATAAACGCATCACATACTGTAATGTATCACTTCATTCTGAAAGGTTGCGGGCTGTCCTTGTTAATCTCCCTCACCCAGCTGGCCAACACCAGCTGCTTTTCACTCTCATGGGCATATATAACCTTAACGACTGAAACATTTATAAGTAACGTAAATAGCCATTACATATGGGTGCGTTCCAGGGCTTTGGGTGGGTGTATTTAGGAAAATATTGTAAACTACTGATGACTTAACATCAAATAACATCAAATAAACATGACCTGTATTCATTTTATAAATGTATATTGAGCATACATTATTTACAGTATTATAACACATTTCACTCAGAGCTAGTGCTGTAACTGCTGTTGCTTCAGCTGTTAATGGCAATAGCATGCTGGTCAGGAGTCGTCACCTTTCATACCTGATTTAAAATGGTTTTCAGCGTTGGCTGTGCTGGGTTGAATGAGCATGCCTCTTTACCTTCCATTTCTCTCAGTTCTACTCTCCTTATGATCTGCCTTTTAATATTTCATTTTGCATTTCATCTTCTCTTCAGCACGGTCACACACTCGGTCACATTCAAAGCCTGTTTCAATGCGTATGTGTCAGTGAAAGACGAGAGAAGAAGAGAGATGGGAATCGTTAAGTTTTATTTAATAGGAAAACTTGTTAACCTCTCGACCTGCTTCCTTTTGGTAATACAAACAAAAAGCGTTTGTTTGGTTCTAAAAAACCAATGGCGTCAGCACTGTTTTGAACTCCTCGCTTTGATTTCTGTGAGGAGAAAGAAATAGAGCATCATTAATCCTGAAACCTAACCTAACTGAGGTATACCTGCATACTTAAGGAGTAGGTAATGCTGCACAGGTAAAGCTTCTCTGGGAAAAATAAATACAAAGCCCACAGGTGTGGGAAAGTGTCAGTTTAACTTGATAATGATGATTAATGGCTCTGGATTTACTGAGGGTTATCAGTCAGGCTGAATTAGCTGAGGCTTAAGGAGAAAGGGGAGAGTGTTTCAGGATGCACCTTGATGCTGCCAAAGAGGAGCAGTATAACGAGCTGTTAAAGGTCTGCATAGCTGTGCAGGAAGATGCTAATGAAATCGTTATGTGGCTTTAATTACGCACACGTATAACGGCTCGCACTGCGCTTACAGGTTAACACGTGCACTCTTCTTCTGCCGCGACTCACGCGGCATCTCTGAGCAGCGATCCAATGCCCTCCGCTCCATTTATTTATTCATTTTTAAGCATACAGCAATCTGTAAAGCCTGTGCTGCTCAGAGTTTTAGTATTAAAACATTTTCATTTAATTCAGTGAAAAAAAGATTGTATGCTCACATTCCCTCTGTTAAAGTTAGTCATACACTTTCAAGGGCATGAATAAATTTGAAGGTCTAGTTATCTATCTATCTATC
This sequence comes from Megalops cyprinoides, assembly GCF_013368585.1. Taxonomy (NCBI): domain Eukaryota; kingdom Metazoa; phylum Chordata; class Actinopteri; order Elopiformes; family Megalopidae; genus Megalops; species Megalops cyprinoides. The sequence continues at coordinate 39,185,734 of NC_050587.1, read as the reverse complement.
TATCTCTCTATCTATCTTTTTTATTCCATAGCCATACTTTTATGCAACCATGCCTTTCCACCCTTATGTAAGTCTGTGGTTGGTTCACATGGCATCGTTTTATTGTTTTTTTTTTTATTCCAACTATCTTACAAGCAGCACTTCCATGCATCTCAGATTTTTATAACATCATTTATTTTTTATAAATACTTTTTAAGGGGGCTTACATAAAGTTGCATTTATGTATGTTTCACATACATTTTATATACATTGATGAATATGTAACCTGGAGACTGGCCGTATATGTGTGTGCGCGCATATATTTATATATATATATATATATATATATATATATATATATATATATATATATATATATATATATATATTTATATATAAATACATATATATATATATATATATATATATATATATATATATATATATATATATATATATATATATATGGATATATATATATATATCCAGACAGATCTCCACATCCGCCTTAAGCACTAAGCAAAGATTATTGATTAACAAAATTGTAGGATATTGTGTGTGTGCCAGTGTCAGCAAGTGCATGCTGTAACACTACAAGAAAAGCATTGAATTAAATCCCATCAAACACTTTTGTACTTCACATCAATTCAACCATGGGAGGAGGGAGAACAGAAAATGAAACTCATCTGGCTCTGCGCTATTCCCTGTTCCAAAGCATGTTTTTTTTTCTTTAATCGTGTCACTGCGTTGCGTTAATCCACACGCGTGGCCTACCTCCAGCCTCCATTACATTACATTTATTTAGCAGACGCTCTTATCCAGAGTGACTTCTATCACAATAGAACAGAAGTGTATCCATTCCATTTAAACAAGCAACATTGTCAGACCAAGTTAACATTCCCAGACCAGTGAGAGTGAGCGTAACACTATTCAAGCCCTACCACAAGTTAACTTGTTCACTCTGACGAAACCCAAATATACTACAATACAACAGTCCCTAGAACACAAGTTATAATACATTGTAATACTACACATACAAGTAACACCAAATGCAAGAAGTAGCAGGTGTTAGGGGGTGGGGATAGAAGTGTAACCGAGATGCTGTCTGAAGAGGTGGGTCTTCAGTCTGGGTTGGAAGATGGCCAGTGATTCCGCTGTCCTAACCGCCGTGGGGTCCAGTCGTACCCAAGCCATGTGAGTTTCGGAAAGAGTCACCCCGCACCCTCAGAGCAAACAGGGGCTCCACTCTGCAGGGAAGAGGCAGCAGCATTCACAGAGCCCGGTCACACTTCCACAGGATGCCAGTGTGTCTAATACTGGAAAAGCTGTGTGCGCTGCTCGTAGTCTTTTAAAACATCATACGCTCTCTGCACGCCTCCCAAAACTGGCCCCACCCCAGCCATCCCCACCCACACTTCTGTCCTTACCATCACCCATTGTTATTTTGCTCTGACAAAACTCTTCATCGTCTCATGTAAAAAAAAAAGTCATGATTACCTGTGTCTTTAAATAAAAGGGTCATGGACTCTTTTTTAATACTGGCAGATATTCAGCATAAATCAAACAGGTAATTATATGTAACATAACACCGCTTACAAATTTTTCGCCAGTGTGTATATACAGGAAGCGTACATGTTGCTTATTTGAGAGCAGGTCAGATCGATTATTAAGTTCTTGAATAAATATTGAACATTGGCAGGAGTATGGGCAGGAGTCATGGCACACTCTCAGTGCCTCTAACATGCCGTGGCTGTGAGAGGGAAGGGAATTCAGTGCTAAAGAATTTAGTGTGAGCCTGGAAGTGGCAGAAAAGAGAAGCCCTGGGGGCTGGTGAGGCTTCGGCAATATTTTGGCAACATCTTTGAGGGCTGATGCATGACAGTGTACTGGCCATAACTTTACTGTCACACTCCACATGAAGTAATTAATATGTTTACAATGTCTGTGTGTGTGTGTGTGTGCATGTGTGTGTGTGCGTGTGTGTGCGTGCGTGCGTGTGTGTGTGTGTGTGTGTGTGTGTGTGTATGTGTGTGTATGTGTGTGTGTGTGTGCGTGCGTGCGTGCGTGCGTGTGTGTGTGTGTGTGTGTGTGTGTGTGTGTCTGTGTGTGTGTGTGTGTGTGTGTGTGTGTGTGTTTTATCACTGAGGCATTAAAGCAGTCCACAAGTCCAAGGCCACCATATTGAAGCAATTTCAATATTCATTTCAATATCGTGTTGTCTCATGAGGATTAGACAGCAACAGAGTGATATGAAAAGAATGGGATACATTGCTTTAGATTTACTGTGCTGGATCAGAGCAAATTAAAAAAAAATCACTCGATGAAAACGACATGCTGTACCTCCAGACTGCTCAGTCCTAGTCTGAAGAAAAGTGATGGAAACCAAAAATGGTCAAAAATTCAAAGACAAGAAATACCTCTATAGTGAAAAAGGATAATGGTTCTTGTGTGTATGTGTATGTGTATGTGTTAGAGAGAGAGAGAGAGACAGAGAGAGACAGAGAAATAGAGAAACTCCACTGCTTTATAATCTGTAATGAACAGGCCACATACAGCAACATAATCATTAATATTTAATTCCAATTCAGGATCCCAAAACAGAAGCAAAGATTTCCTCTTGCTATTTTTACAGAGGAAAAAAATGCATAAAGACACAACACCAAGTTAGAAAAACTCAAGTCCTGGTAATCGGTAACAGCACTAACAGGTAATTACACTGAGGACATGGTGTACCATAGAATGCAGGTGAACATCTTGAAAGATGACTCAGCGCAGGTGAATGACCTTAAGAAGCGCATCTCTCATGTCTCTCCCTGGATTGCTGATATCTTTTCAAAGGCAGAAGCAAAGCAGATACGAACCAGCCGTCCAATCAGACCTGATTCACACAGAGCTGCTGCTATGGGTCCTCAGGCTGATAGAATCCTTCTCCTCCTTTCACCTCCCCTGGCAACTGCCTGCAGTCCAGATCACACATTACCAACGGACAGGTAGCTTCCTTTGCAGTCTGACTGTCGCGGAAAAGAGAACCCTGAAATTGAGTCTTGCAACACCGCCTACTGAATGTGCTTCCCCATTAAACTAAGATGACCTAACATCAGGCTTTGTTGTAATGCCACCCTTTGTTGTAATGATGTCACTTCGGTAACCAACTCTTATTCACTCTCATAAAACTGATTTATGCCTCTTGGATAACATCTAACCGCAACCCTAACCCTAACCCTAACCTAACCCTAACCGTAACCCTAACCCTTCTCGCCAAAACTCTCCAACAAACATAATTCTGACCATAACACAACAGAAGGTTGCACTCTCTGTCACACACCTGCCAGATTTTGTAAAAAATATGAAGGGCTACACAGATGACCAGAAGAGCGCTTGAAGAGTGTTTGATGATTGATGATGAATGTTATCATGGCTGGAATGCAAATTGACCAATAGGAAGAAAGGGTTTGACCTAACTGTTTTGGCAGTTGGTACATACAGCCACATACTGCCTTACAAAAATGCAATCAGCATGAAGGGTCTCGTTTACATGTGAATTTGAAAAAAAAAAAAAAAAACTTGGGAACCAACAGTATTCTTGTCCTGCCACAAGGATGCGATGCCGCCTTCTGTGGTGAACCCACCCAGGTACTCATTATTGCCACTCACCATGGCTATACTTTCACTGAAGCTGAAAGAGAGTGAAAGGACTTATACATTCAGTTTTCTTATGGAAAAGAACCGTCTGTTTCCTTTGCTGGCTGCTTCACCTGGGATAGCATAGCCCGTGCATTGCATATAATCCACTTAGACAGCTGGACACTGACTGAAGTGGTTCAGGTTAAATGCCTCTCACAGGCATATCAGTGCTCTGACAGGGAGCCCCGGCTCATTATAGACCAGGCAGCGCTGGTCTATAATTTTACATTTCCATACCTTGATAGTGTTCCTCAAAGCACTCCTTTGCAGCCTGAACTTCAACAGTGTCAGCATGCGCTTCCAACCGTGACGCGGGCGGAGGTTCTGTCTCCGTTGCATTTAAACCCTACACTCTCTCTCTGTCAGATTTCCCTCCATTATAACCTGCACCGCGTATCGTATGATTGGCACTATAATGAGCTGAAACCAGCCCTTCTTTAATTAAGGTTCCGTTGAAAATCATGCGTGATTTTTGTATGCTTTACATTCCCTGCTCGTTTCTGGTCTTTAAAAATGTTCTGCTTCTTGGGAACTTTCCTTCAGACTCCGTGGATACAGGAGCCGTTTGTTTACAGATGGAGGCAGGTAGGGTGAAGGAGCTCAAGGAAGAGCTAGGGGACCTGAAAAAAGAAAAGTTTGCTTTTAACAATTGAGAGAACAAACAATTTCTTGTCTTGCTTTTTTCCCCATCTCTTTTTGAGGAAGAAGAAGAAGAAAAAACGTGCGTAATGGTTTCTTTTCTTTTTTTTTCAGGGCTACAAACACTGTATTTCCTTCAAGTGCATACAGTGAAGGCCTGCTATCTCAGCCGTAGCCTTCAATTAAAGGTCACCGTGCTAAACCTCACTACATACTGTTTATGTGATCAACACATCCTGTGCTGAACTGTATTGTAATTAAAAAAAGGAAGAATCATAAGTACCTATATCTGAATGTGTATTTGAATGTCCAATGACATGGAGATGACTGTGCCATGAGGGTCCCTTTCACTTCACTGAAATTCATCACCACTTTTGTATCACTCTTTTTTAATCCTCTTTCATTTATTTGTTCATTTTTACACTGAGAAGGTCTCACTTTTAAAGTGTTACTGCAGCGGTTCCGTCGGCTTCCCTGTGGATGCCTGGGCGACCCCAGCATAAATGTCAGCCCTTAACAACTATTTCACACATCAGAGAATTAGGAAATAGTGATATTTCCACGTGGGAGGAGCTACGTGTGTCAGAGCAGCTCCTCCCTGGGATAGGCCCCTCCCACCATGATTTCAGGCTTTCAGCAGAGAGGGCTCAGCAGGAGGGGCGGGGCCTTCCCCTGCCACTGGTGTTCACTGGTGAGCCTTTCAGCATCCTGTATACAGTCTCAGCAAGACTATAGTCAGACTGCAGTCTTTAATGCTTAATTTTGATTTTTTTTTCTAACTGTTCATATTCATTTTTTAAAAAAAGTAGCTCATATCCAACATCAGAGTGAATGGATCTCTGTCCTGAAATGTCCCACATGTGCATATAATCAACAACTACAGAAGACAGCACGACAGTCTAGTCAGGCAGAATTACAACCTGTCGCATGTAGAAAGATGTAGAAATCACCCGGGCCACATTAACCACGTTTATGTCCAGTCCACACACAGGTTGCCTGCAAACCACATGGCTGGATGTGCAATTTATTTCCACATATCAATGTGGTCCAAACTGGAGCTAAATAGATGCGGCTCCATGTGTTTTTTGCTGTTCTAAAAACATCCAAACTGGATTGCATATCGGAAAAAAAATGGCATTGGGTCATGTTTTAGCTGAGGTCTGAATGTAGCCCAGGGAAATAATTTGCCATAATTACAAATAGCTTCCTGAGTCCTAACCACCACTTGTAAACCAACTTCCTCTTTTGTTTCTTCTCGGCCATTTTCTTAATATTATAAGTCTCCTTGCAGAAGATGATTACTGTTAACAGAAACTGTATAATAATAATAAAAATAATAATAATAAGAAGAAGAAGAGGAAGAATTAGTAGTAGTAGTAATAATAATCATCATGGGTAATACATGGTATCCATTTGCAGAGCAGGACTTTTTCAGAGGTCATACAAGCTATGGGGAATCTAGCAGGTCAGAGGTGCAATGTCTTAACCAGTGTGTCACACCTTTCCCTATCAAAAGAGAGAGGTGAGTGTCAGAATAATAAGAGGAAAACCCACATTGCGCCTACACATACAGGGAGGTACAGCCAAATGAAACCGGTGCTCCACTCCAGCACCATGCACCGGCACTCTCTGGAGCCACAAGCAACAATTCACTAACAGAACATAAGGCAGGCTGGACCAGCATGTCCACTTTTCAAAATGTTCATAATTACCCCAGTGATCGTACCTGGAATTGTGTGATATCACGTCCACCTACCGCAGGACATAATTGCATAATTACAGGGCCAGCCAGTGATGGATCTGAGAACCGCCACTTCAGTGCAGACAGGTGGGAATCTTCCTGAGGTCTCTGACAGCACAAGTGTTTATAAAAGAGAAAAAAAAACCCAGAGCGCACAACATGGCATATTCCTTTTCTTCAAGAGGACAGTAAGTAATTCCAGTTTGAAAAAGTGCCACGGGGCAAAGACCTATTCATATTCATAAATATTGATTGTGCATGTGGGGAGTTAATATCATACATAATAATACTTTTGTTGGATTATGGAGAAAAAAAGAAGATAGATAGGTAGAGTAGATTTTACCCAGTCCCAGATATTTTAACATACCTAAGCAAAAATATTTACAGTTTATAAGTGCTTTTACAGTAGTGTCTATCACAATGACGTGCAGCTAAAAAGATTTTGTTGTCATTATTTCCATTATCAGTGGTTATGATTTTCGTAGCTGTTAAAAGCTAAAAAATACATGGATCAGACTGAACAAGGCTTATGTGTTGCATAATTTTCTGTAAAACCAGGGGGAGGCAGAAATCTCCACGCCACACCAGCTCTTCTCCAAATCACTCTGTGCACTAGGACTCAAAATTACTGAATGACTGACATGAATTTGAGGGTACTTATTAGTGAAAGGGTACGGTGTAAAATGGATGGGCACCTTTGGCTTGACTTGGAACCCAGTCCTCCAGGGAGCCAATCACAGCACAGGAAGCAGTCATCAGACCCCATACTTCTTTATTATACGTTCAAAATAAATGTTGAAGCACATCAGCCAAGCAGCCATGTGACAGCACTGAGAAGCCCCCTTTGGACCTTCTAACGCAGAGGGGGCTAGTTCTGGCTGTAGGTGAGGGCAGCAGAACCCTGGATCTAGCCGGGAAGACGGTCAAAAGTCCAGGTGGAAGACCCATGAACACTTCCCAGGATGGAGACCTGCAGGTAGGAGGAAAGGGGCAAAAGGAGGAGAGAGGAGAGGGGGTGGGATTCACAGACTGAATCCCACCCCCTCTCATCAGACACTGATGTATAGGGAAGGAGAGGTTAGTCGGCAGTTTATATGTATCATTTGCTCTTTTAGATTGGTTTGGGGAGAGTAGGTGTGGATACAGGAATTTCCTGTCCTTCTAAACTTCATTAATTCAACTTTATTAAACTTTCATTTTAGTAGTAAGCTTCATAGGTTGTATCCATCCAGAGAAAATCACTCACCACCCCACCAAAAAAAGAAAGATAACAGGAAAGAGATGATAAGCTACAATGAGGAGTCAATCTGCAGGGAAAACACACGGTTTTCCTGAAATACACACAGAAAACCCCTTCTTCTCTATAACTTACATGCCTTTAAGTGATTAAAAGAGTCTCAATGATCACGCCGTGATTTATCTGGGCGATAACCAGTCGGGGTGACACGTGACGGGGACACGATTGAAGCGGATTGATCCGCGGCAGCAGGGGGGCATCGCTCGGTGCTGCTGTAACGAGCCGGATCCCCGCAGGCCCAGTGTGAGAGGAGCGCTCTTCCCGCTGATTTATTGTGTCACGGGTGAGCGTTGACTTTTTTCTCTTTCTCCCCTGTAAGGGAGCAAGGCACGCTCTCCACACTCTGCCACACGTCTGAAACAATCATTACGCCCCCCCCCCACACACCCCCCCCCCCCCCAAAACACACACGAACACACATCACTGCCAGCATGGTGCTCCCAACTGGGAGCGGGGACAGCTTCTCTGAAAATAACACAGCCATGCCAGGGCTTTCTACATGGCACAAACCAAAAATAAAATCAAATAATCCGGGCGAAAAATAGGCTGTCAATGCCGCCTCTTCCAGAGCTCGGGCTGCTGGATAGATGGATGTGTGAGAGGGAGGGAGAGATAAAGAGGATCTCTGCATGCACACACACACACACACACACACACACAAATACACACACACACACACACACACACAAATACACACACACATGGACGCACACACATGGACGCACACACACACACACACACACACACACACACACACACACACACACATACACACACGCTCGCGCGTGCTTGTGGAGGCTGGACAGTGGGGGAGCAAAAAAGAAACGCTGCCCACAAACTCTGTGCTGGCAGAGGGAGAGATGGAGGGAGAGAGAGAGAGAGAGAGAGAGAGAGAGAGAGAGAGACAGAGAGAGAGAGAGAGAGAGAGGGACAGAGAGAGAGAGAGAGAGAGAGAGAGGGACGGAGAGAGGGACAGAGAGAGAGAGACAGAGAGAGAGAGATAGAAAGACAGAGAGAGAGAAAGACAGAGAGGGACAGAGGGAGAGGCAGAGAGAGGGAGAGAGAGAGAGAGAGACAGAGAAAGAGACAGAGAGAGAGAGAGACAGAGAGAGAGAAAGACAGAGAGGGACAGAGGGAGAGGCAGAGAGAGGGAGAGAGAGAAAGAGAGAGAGGGAGAGAGAGAAAGAGAGGGACAGAGAGAGAGAGGCAGGCATCTGAAACACCTTCCTCAGCTCGGTGCGTGGGTGTAGCAGTAGCTGCAGTGAGAGGATGAGCAGAAACTGAGGGAGGGAGATAGAGAAAGAAAGGAGAAGGAATAACTATGGAGAAAGAGAGAGGGAGAGAAAGACAGAGAGGGAGATTGAGAAAGAAAGAGCAATGGAGGGTGAGGAAAGATTGAGAGAGTGAGACAGAGAGGTAGCAGTGTATGGAGATGTAAAGAAAGAGCTCAAAGAAGAAAAAGGAGAGAAAAAAGGTACAGACCAAAGGAAAGGAAAGGGAGAGAGAGGGGATGGGACAAGCAACCAAAGGCTTTATTTTCCCACATCAGAGAACGCGAGGTGTCGAGCTGATGTATGTTGCTTGTAATTAGGGGGAACACCAAAAGATGTCCCCTATACACACCTTAGGGCTGCCATTACAGCATTAGGGCTGTTAGGTAAAGCGATCTCCATATGGTGTAATTACAGGCTCGAGTTTTCTCCTGCTTGCCTGGCTCTGTGTACGTAATGAGAGGCACGATCCTGCTTTCCATATGGGTGACAGTCTGAGGGTCTTATCAGTCACAACCCCATTCACTATTATTAGAGGAGGGAGGAAAGCATTCAGAAAGGTCTGCTCTCTCTTCGTCATTATCTCTGCGTCTAAGCTGCATGAATTAAAGGTACATTTAACATGTAGGAAAAGAAATAAGAACGTATATTCTGCTCTCCCTTCTCAGGTGAAATGAAAAGGAAATTGCCATGGTAGACCAATATTTACAAGTTACATTTTAGCTTATTTATCCAGCGTTAGATGCTGTAAATCACTGTTCTATGTGTTATTAAATATTAACACCATATCCAAATGAAATAATGAATATACTTTTTCAAAATAGATTTACTGTAGCCCTCATTAATCTTTATTGAATTGGTTTGCTGATATCAGAAGAAGAATTTTGCACAAGACAAAATTAGTGGTACAGTACACTGGAGAAGAAATGTACTTAAACCAGATAATGATTGCAACTAAAATGTTTGAGGAAAATATGTCACCCAAACCCCCAGTCTCCTTATAGAGGGCTCTTTTGTAGTATCCACCTCCAATTCATTGCAGTGTCAGCCAGGCAAATTGATTCTACCTTTTTATTAAAGTCAGTCGATACTGATATTACTACAATGCCAGCACTGTGAAGGCAGAAATACATTGCATCCATCTCCTTAAAACTCATCTTTACCACTGGATCACTGGGTCCACCCGATATGATACACTTATAGGTACAGTTTTACTGACATTCCTGAATTTCTGAATCCTGCCCCCTCCTGGTCCAGGCGAAAGCATGTATGCAGTTGGAGACAGAGTCTAATCCTTGCTGTAGCTGGTGCCACAGCCAGGCTTCATAAACCCCAAAAAGTGCGGCACTGCTTTGAGCTGCAAATGATTCTGTGAGTCTTTAACCCTGAGAGCCAGTGCTGGGGAGTGGGCAAGGGGAGGGGGGGGGGGGTTGGAGGTGTGTATGCCAATCTCTGGACGCTCTGAAGACAGCCCAAAGTAAAGCTGCGGACACACTCCCTAAGGAAGGGAGTGAAAACTCCACCTCATTGCCCAGTCTCTTTGGAGATAACGAAGCGTGCGCCAGGCACTCTCACAAAGCCAAAGGCACTGAAACACAAGCGAGATGGTCCTCAGAAGCCGGATGGAGAATTTGGGATGGGGAGGCGAGTATGAGAATAAAGATAACTCCAAACACAATGACTCCCATCACATGTGACCCTGTAGGATCAATGCTTTCACATAGTAAAATCGGTTAAACTGTTCTTTATTATGCAGGGGATTTATGGTAAGATGATGAACGATGGATAAATAAATGACATGTTGTTTATTGCTGTTTAAAACATTTTTTTTAAATAAAGTATTAGTCATCCTTCAAATTGATTTTTCTTTTCAACCTATTTTTCCCATTCCTTTTATGTTCAGTTGCTATCGTTCAACAATGGCATGACCTTCGCAGGCCACATGGCACCAATAAGCAAGGTCCGCTGATGTTTCCCACACAGCATCACGTGGTCTTCGGCAGTAACGTTCACAGCTCGTTCACTTTCCTCCGGTGAATTGAACAGACACAAGAAGAGGGAACAAATCACTCTTCATCTCAAAGGAATCAGTCTGTTCTTTAAAGACCTGTCAAGGCTCAGGCAAGGACTCAGGCAAGGACCACGGGAGTTTCGGGTTCCAAGCGTCTTAAATGAAATCGTCTGGCAGATCGCAAAACAGAAATGGGCAGGGTCGAAAACCGGAAGGCAGTCCGTGGACAGAACGAGGATCGGAAACCGGAGCAGGCAGGGTCGGGAACTGGACAGGCAGGCAATCAGGCGAATGTGGCAAGGCGGCAGGCAAAAACGAGGTCAGGGTACGAGCAGGGTCGAAAAACGAAGAACACACAGACAGAAGCAAAAAGCAAACTGCGGGGACAAAACAGGAGAAACACACTGTGACGAACTAGCAACGGGACAGGGAAAAGCAGGGAAGATATAGGGCAGGGCTGACGAGGGGATGGGAAGCAGGTGTGCAGGCAATCAGGCGGGCGGAGACCGGGCGGTGAGCGGGGCAGGACTAAGATACAAGGGAAAACAAAAGCACATGGGCAAGGAAAACAAAAACACAACAGCTAAGGAGGCGGAGCACTGACAAGACCCTTGGATAGGTCTGTGGACGCTGTGAAACCTCTGATTGTTTTCATTATAATTTCAGTGCCACCAAGGGCTGGCAGCTAGATATGTGGTACTTGAGAGTGGTGAGCTTACAGTGCAGGACCTGGTGCAAACCCTTCCACCTGAGGCTGAGGTAATGTTCAGAGGCAAAGGAACGACAAAGGGAAATTCTGGGAGATTTTTACAGCGCTATGCAGTCTGCACACACTCCCTCACACACACAGAAATGCACACATGGGAGCAAACACTCATGCACACACACACACACACACACGCACACACACACACACACGTAGCTCCAGGGTATAAAAGCAAGCTAATGAATGTGTCTGTATTGTAAACACCCACAATTTGGCCATAAATGAACTTTATTTTTTTCATTCTGACACATTATCTCACTACCCTTAACTCATTGGCCTTTTTTTCTGAGTTTAAAAGCAGAAAGCTGTTGTAAGGTTTGCCGGGCTCTCTTTAAACGTCTAACTCGCCAAGAGCTGGGAAGGGAAGTTAAACCACTTCAGCCTTGACAAAGAGTTTAAGGAGAAGTTTGAGTGCTTTGTTGGAACAAAAGCCTCCTGGACCCAGGGTTGATACTTTGATACCCTGCAGACACTTTGTCTCTCCAGGCCCAGGGCTGAGTGGCCGCAGTCAAGAGCACAAAACATTACAATGAGCGCAAACAAGAGCATAAACCCAAGTGTCGGGCCATACATCGATGTCTGCCACTCGGCACAAGGGGACAGCAGACGACAACTGTGTCTCTTGTTCACCCTCAAGGACCCGCAGCCATTGATTTCACACTCCTGTCCGCTGATCCTGCCACTACGCACGGTCTCTCCGCCACCTGCGATGCAATGACTCCCTGCGAAGCCTGAAGCGTGTGCGGCGTGTGAAGCGTGTGAAGCGTGCGAATCGTGTGCAGCCAGGCTCTCCTCACGTGAGCTTTGTGTGTCAGTGACACTGCTGTAATACCTGGTTGCTCTTCTCTCCCGCTCCCGCAAGGCCATCTGAATCGTTTACCCGCAACAGGCGGATACCAAGCAGTGATCCCGGCGGCAGAGCCCGAAGAGATGAACATTCCACAGGGGTCATGTAACAGGGGGCAGCAGTGTAGCACAGTGATAAGGAGCAGGACTCATAACCGAGTGGTTGCTTGTTCGATTCCCCACCGGGGTACTGCTGTTGTACCCTTGGACGAGGTAATTAACAGTGAATATCCAGCTGTAAAAATGGATAGACACCCTGCATAAGAACATCTGCTAAATGACAATAATGTAAGGTAATCTGATGGGGGGCTCCGGCTGAGCGTGGATTGGAAGGGCTCATGCTGAGGTCATAATGAGAGCATCTTTTTTTTGCTGTAATTATTTGGCTGAAACATCAGGCTGTGTGTTTGCGTGCGTGCGTGTGATGCTGTGAGCACCACCACAGCCCGGTCACAGCCCCCGGGGTGATGCTGCAGCATGCTCTGCGCGGGCAGGGATGAAATATGCGCAGGCATCCAAGCGCTCCCTGTTAAAAATCAGTCCCCGTTCCTGTACCTGGCCAAGTTGTGATGCCCTTTTTTTTTTATTTAAACGCGATCATTCCATCAAAGGGGGATCTCAGAGGCGTGAGCCGAGGCTCCCTCTGAGGACCTGGAGTCCGGTCCGGTCCGGTCTGGCCCATCCCATCAGAACATGCAGGCTGAGCGCGGGTTCCGTCTGTCCGTCTGCGCTTTTGAAACTCAGAACCATTCAGCTCAACGCCACATAAAGGTGTAAAACTAATAAGCCAGCCTATATGAAAGCCTATATGAAAGCCAGGTAACCTAACAGACGTGGGACTCACATCTAGCTTGAGTTGGAGCGGGCGAGAAAAGAGAGTGATAGCTGAAACTTCGACTGAGCCACCTGTATGCTGCATGCGTTTCGCATTCTGTCCGCATTGAAAGCAACGTTTCAGCGCTGGATATGTGTTTCGAGCACATTGCTAAATGAATGTAATGCAATGTAAGACTGAAAGCAATGCCAAATCTCACAGCACCGCTTTGCTCTCACCCCCACAGTGCTTGGCCAGGATGTCTGAAGATGGTGCTCAGATGCAGACGCAGGTCTGCAGGGAGATCAGGAAACATCGCCTGTGAGCAGAGAGATCTGGGTTAGGAGCTGCGGTGTGCTGATATCCATCAGGCCCGCTCTGCTCCAGCGTGGTCGGGTTCTCGCCTTCCTACCTGGCAGACTAATCTGCGCTGAAACTCAGGAGATTCTCAAAGGTAACAGCAGCGCTCGAAAGAGGAGGCGCAGGCCAGCACATCCCATGTACAGGCTCACCTTGTTTTCACTCCACTTCGCCTGAAAAGCCCTGCGGCTGTCCGCTCGTGTGCAGATGCAAAACCGTGCCGTTTCCTATCCAGCTCAGTGCAGAATTACCACGCTGAATGACCACCGCATGTCCAGGAGCATACACGAAAACTCACCAGCACAGACAGCAGCGGAGTTTGACCTGCTTTTTGCATGCTGCTCACATTCCCAGGAACCACTGTTTTACACCCACCCTGCTGCCATTCACAATGCAAGGATGTATAATTCTGATTGTCCAAGAATCCAAAAGAATTTTAAAAATTATTTTATCTTAGTGTCCATTAACAACGAATTAAATATCCAAACATATTTCACTACGACGACAAAACTTTCATTAACAATACTCCAAAAATGATAACCTACCAATTTTGCAACATATGCAATGTTTGCTGGGAGAAAATAAATCATAAAATGGCTGCTAGTATATTATCTGTACTCAGTACCAAAACTTTTTGAATGGCTTTTTAAGGCCATTCAAGCTGACCGAAATGCAAAAACACTTCTACATCGTAGCTAGCTAGTTTAGCTGTTGGATTACACAGGAATTATCATGGGGTGTGTGCAATATTTTGTTATGTGCGTTCTACTGTTGTGATTGGCACAGCTGGTGCTGTTGTATTTATATGTAATTTATTTTATTGTAACTGTGAAGGCATTTTATGTGTACAGCATTGAGTCCAAGACAAATTTCCCTAAGGGGACAGTAAAGTATATTGAATCGTATCGTATCATAATTTCACAATAGCCTCATGTCTCTTGGAAAATCATAGTGGCTTCACTTCAAGTTTGTGTTGTGTGGCCTTGTGTGAATTCAAGGAATGAAAGTTGCCGTTGTTCGAATCTCATGCATAACATTTTGAACTGCTTTTATTTGGGTTTGTTCATGGTTATGTCTGTCATACGAAACAGTCTTGGTTTTTAAAGAAAAATGAGAAGACCAGCTTATGTTTTTGATTGCAATATAATGGTTAGGACTTTTTAAAGAGGAGGAGTAACTGTCACATTTAGTCAAAAGTATTTCATTGTGTATGTATTCATTATTGCTGTTATTCAGCTGGACAAATGTTTAAATAAGGGTTGCTTCACTAATTTCACTAACCTTTTTGTTACTTTTCAAAAAAAAAAACTTTTTTACAGTATATATTATCTGCCATAATAATAAGATCTATGCACTGCTAATTTTCTACATGAACATAGACAGACTGGGCTAGAGGTGTTGGAGCCCTCTGTCTTCACCCCTGGAAATAAACCCTTCACACGTTATGAACTTAGCACTATCATGAAAAAAGCTCTTTATAATGCTGCTGTATTAAGCCTCTTCTTAAAAAGAACTTTCCAGGCATCTTGTAACAAAAAGTTCTGCAGTACTTAAAATAGTGAATATGGAAATATCTCTTTTTTTGTAACGTGTTGTGAAAACTGATCTGTTCTAATAATAGCAGTGTGGAGAGGATCTTCTATTCCATTTTTTAATGGGGATTATTTTGAAGTAAAAAGTTTAGTACAGTACAGTAACAAGCTTTCTTTCTTTCTCTGTACATATCAAAATTCCCATGGAGCAGTGTCTTCGATCAGGGAGAGGGAGTGAAATGAAGGACAGCCCCCTGTGCCTGTGCTCCCATGCCTCTCACCAGCCAAACTCACCCCCCCACCCCCACCCCCACCCCTGTACCACTCCATCAGTAACATCCAAGGGCCTGTGGCAAAGCAATGTAATAAATGGATCTGGAAGAGAGAGGGAAGCCATCCTCCAGACCGCTGTTAATCAAGACCCACTTCTTCTTCTGCCATCAAAGCTTCCTGTTGACTCTGCTGTCAGTGTTTGGATTGGGTCACATGACCCTGTCCTTTCAGCAGAGTCATGTGACTCTTTGTGGAATCCTTTCAACTGGTTCCATTCTAGACTGTCAGGTGACCTCATGCACCCCCCCCCATGGGTACATCTTTGGTGGATGTCAGTCCTTGAACACTGAGTAACTGTTCACTTAATTACAAGTTACCTAGTAACTAGACATTTCAGAGCATTGTGACTAGAGGAGGACTATCTTTAGCCAGCTCTATGGCGTATTTAGATGATGACACCAGAGAACACTTGATTCTTCTCAATGCCAAAATGACTCGCTCACAACATATCACAGAGTGTACCAAGCCATTTACTGTAGGACTCATTATACTAATATTGGGCTGACTGTTACATAACTTAGATCTGTGAGATATTCTGTGCAAGACAGAGTTATAGAGAAAGAGTAGAAACAATAAGTAAATACATAAGAAGGTGACAATATCAAACAGGTCTTGTGTACTTTGTTGCCCAAAAATACACATGCAACAGGTGTATCAACAGAGGAGTATGCCACAATACACAGAGATCAGTGTTTCACTGGAGAGGACTTGTGTCATTAATGGATCTTGTTTCCACTAGCTGGAAATGGTATAGAATGGAATTCTGTACTGATATTTCGATATTTTTTTCTTCAATAAATATGCATTTTTGTCTTTTCTCTCAATTTTTTTTTTTCATTACAGAGGTTAAGCCTGTGAACTATGTACTGATTTATCTGAACTTGAATGGCTACAGGGTAACAGCGTATATGAGCTCCATCTGACATGTTGCATGTACTGTATACCAGAAAGGCACAGAAAACTGACTATAAAAGAGATTGAGATGATTGTATTATTTGATATTTTTAAATTCATCATTATATGAAGTATTTTAATTTTCAACTTTATAAATGAGCAGTAACTGATTGTTAAAATAAATGAGTCATTTGTACTAATTAGTAAGACAATAACTAATTAAATTTAATTGAAACATTAGCACATTATTTTAAGGATATTATATGAATAGAGAAGTTTTTAAACAACAGACTGCCAATCTTTCTGTCAGGATGACCAACAACTTATTTCTTTCACAACAAATTTATAGCAGATGTAAGCCTTGATGTCAGTGTTCTGTATGCTTGGATCAGTATTCAGCCAACCGTTCAGCCAAACCTAATTAACCGAGGGGTCAGCTGGGACAAAAAGCAACACCTCTTGTTTGCGATGGGGTCACTGCAGCCAGATTTGAAAAACACTGCCGAAGACCGTGACGCCCCCCATACCCCACTCCAGTATGCCGAGTCTACTTTGGCTCATCCACTGTGAACCCCAGAAAGTAACAGGAAGGTGAAAACGCCATGCCCAGAAAATGACATGATGGTCATGAAATGACATGAATGCTCATTTTCTACACTCAGAAAACCAGGTAACAGAAATCCATACAGTACACATAGTGATTGCTGTTGTTGCCATGCAGGCTTCACCTGCTTTATGGTGAAAAAATGACCTCACATTTTGGTTGTTTCTGGAAGCATTTATGAACATGTCCAGATATCGTCTTTTGATACTGTCTAGACACTGGACACACTTACTTTAAAAATCAATGCTGGTGGAATTTGTGAGCTAGCAAGCAAGAAGCCAGCATATTGTATTTATGAAGTGTCTAAGAGAAAACCGATGCTATCAAAGAGGATCTAGGCTTTATCTCTGTGAAAAAGTAAATCCAGCAGTCCTTGCAATAACACTGACCCCCAGTCAGGCCCCACCAGGCAGGCTCTTTGATGTGATGTGCCACCAACTGATCAGAGATCACTTCTGCTGTGAGGCGGTCAGTGAGGCACCCAGCCTTAAGAGGAAACTCAAACTCAACCGGGCACTTCATTTTCAAATAGCTATTGATTTTTTTTCTTCTTTTTTGCTGTGAACCTGCGATCAATTTCCAGCCTTAAATTCACGCTCATGTTGAATCCAGGTAAAGTATCGACCTTTAATTTTTCTCTGCTGTCTCCACAGGTGCCCTTTGACGGTTTGTCTCAGCCCGACAAATCAAACCGTGCGTGTTCTGTCCCACGTCCGTCTCCAAGGAGACTGCCGGCACATCACTGGCAAAAAGTCATTGGGCTCCAAGAGGCAGGCGGGCACATGTCCTTTCAATCGACACTAACGTCACGCAAATATGTTCATATTACAAAAATACAGGCTTGGAAGTGTGGGCTTGGAAGGCAGGGACGTGTTTACTGGCCTCAGAGCAAGTGACCTCTTCCTGCCATTACCCTTCAATTCTGCCTATCTGATTGAGGCTGAAAGCTTTCACGTCTGCGGCCCCGGATTCCAGGGTCAGGACCCTACAATTTCTCCCTGCACCCTGCAGTTTCATTGTAGTGCCAGAAATGGTAACAGACAGGTCAGAAAGCACTCATGGGCAGAGACCGCATAGAGCACAAGGAGAAATGGCATGTTTCTGTGGTGAAGACTTTTTCTAAAATGGATTTACTTCTCCTCCCTCCACTTTTTTTTTTAAATATATATCTTATTCCATAAAATTGTTTTTTATTTCATTTTGGCATTATTGTAAATATAACACGCGCACACACACACACACACAGAAACACAATCACAGACATACACAGGCACACATGCACATACTCCTCTGTGTTGTACTTCAGTGGCACTGCACTAGTTAATGTAAGAGAAGGACTTCATTTTGAGCCTTTGATCAGCCCAGGCCCATGAGACTCATGTAATCAAGTAAGTGCATTCCCAGACCAGGAGACCTTTAACTTCTGTCTTCAATATTAATGCATTTCTAAACGACACAGGGAAAACCTCTCACTCCAGCATGACTTTTTCTGTTGTGTGTGTTTGTTTGTGTGTGTGTGTGTGTGTGTGTGTGTGTGTGCGTGTGCACATGCGCGTGTGTGTGTGCGTGTACATGTGTGTGCGTGTGTGTGCGCATGCACGCATGCCCGCGTGTGTGTGTGTAAGATTACATGCTTTTGTGTGTTTATCTTGTGTTTTAGAAATACAAGAAACTGGAGTATTTTTTCTCTTTTTGAAAGCAGAGATCCCTTTCATTAACTTAAAACTTTCATTAACACTAAAAAGAGCGGCATTACCAAATAACTGGATCACTAATTGACAACACTGCATACATTCTGTTTGAGTAATTCTCCTCACCCCAGACCCAGTTTCTGGTCATGCCGTAGAGCGCGGTGTGTTCAGCAGTCCCATGTGGAGGGGAGACAGTGTTTGATCATGTCAAATTAAAATTTAATGTTTGTTTGTTCTAAGAAGCGTGAATAATAAAACCTGTGCTGTGACCTGCAATAACATCGCAACATGCCTGTCCCTTCCCTCAGCGTGCGGTGCCGTGTCACCACACAGACGCGGTCGCCCTGGGACTCCCGTACCTGCTCCACATGTGCCTGTCAGCTGAATGCCCTCACCTGGGATGACCTGTACCGATTCATAGGCAGCCAATTATACAGCTGGATACGTTTACTGAGGAAAGTTAAAAAAGGGAAATACCTCACGTAAAGCCACAACATCCATGCGAATAAGCCTGCAATTGTCTGATTACAAGCCCAGCTTGGGCTGGCTGTGTTGCTGTAAGCATAACAGGAGCCGGGTTAAAATATGATTGCGATCAGGCAAAAAAAAAAAAAATCTGTTCCTGGCGCGTCAGTGAAAGAAGAGCCAGAAATTCAAGCAATGCAGGTTTTCAGAATTACTTTATTGTAGCATGTGCACATGAAGACATTTACAGCAGCTTTCAGTGGTAATGTAGTCTACATCACTCTCCTGTACACACCTACATGCCCCTGCTGCCCCCCCCCCCCCCCCTTCACCTCCTCCTCCAGGGGAAGGAACTGGCTGTGACCTTGATGCTAAACGCAAGTGACTCTTTTATTGTTCTGCCAGTTCATGAAGGACCCTGGTCACCTCGCGGCTGCCCCCGGTGGCCCCCTGATTGGACACACCTTTGTGTTTGAGATGTTGAGACTCCTCTGGGTAGCATACCTACAGCAACCCCCCCCCCCCCCCCCCCCACACACACACACACACACACACACACACACGCACACCCTCCCATTCTGGAGCCTGCATGCCTTCTGAACCTACAGAGGGGTAGAAACATCAAACACTGAATATACACAGGAATTTTACTTAGACTTGCTTAAGGAAATATAATTAGGTACGACAAGTGAATGCGGAGTGAGTGGAATGCCCCCCCCCACTAATCTGAAGGTAAAACACAGAAGAAGTAGAAAAAGACTTATCCTAACCTCTATTAGCATTAGCAAAATGGTACGTGCCTGTTTGTGATGTGACCACACTACCGGAGCCTGCAGCTGGGTATACTGTTCCACAGTGATCGCTTCTTTACCATGTTGCTGAGAGTAGAAGCACGAAAACTGCGCAAACGAGAATTAGCCTAAAACGGAAACAGACACAGGGGAGGTCCTAACCCCGCTCAGCTGAAGTAAACAGTCGCTGTGTTTCCATTTCTCTGACTGCGCAGGACGGCTTTAACTTCTCACAGGGTGTGGAGCTTCGGCCGACGCTCTCCGAATTAAACGCCAGCATGCACCTGCTCCCACGGATTCTGCGGCAGCGTGTTCTCCGCACTGACTTTTGGGAGCCCTCCGGCTCCCCTAATGGAATTACAGGCGGGGACAGGGAACAGATTGTGCAGTGCAGCTGGGCAGCTATGGCCACAGCCACCGCAGTCAGAAACCACCGTCTCACATTCAGATTTACAGAGCTTTCTTCCGTTCTGCCATCCTCACATCATCAGCTCAGCCTCGCCTGTTTAAACAGGAAGACAAGTACTTACAGATGCCGCTGCAGAACCGCAGCGAGCTTTTGATCCCGTTGTGCATTGAGTGCAACTACGTACAGCAGCTCTGCGCACAATGCTTACATGACATAATGGCTGCTTTAAGTACTCATAATGCATTGTGCATGATGCGTGACACACTTCATCATGTCATAACGTGTTACGCAGAAAGGAACGTCACGTCCAACCCCCGATGACAAACGTGACTTGAGCATTTACATCACAATGGAATTGTGGCACACAAAGCTGTTCCTCTTTCGTGCAGATAAAAGATGATCTACAGAGGTGTCACAAGAGGGAACTAAAATAATTTTGTTTGAAAAAAAAAAAAGCACAATGTGTGAATGCAATTCAGGCGTCGATGATGGATGAAAACCGTAAGAGAACCTCTCTCTAGCCCGGGCACTTTGCAGCATTGGCAAAACGTTGAGGTTTGGTTACAGGCCACCGTCTTTACAGCAAAATCACGGAGTGTAGCATTGTGTACAAGCCACACTGCTTGCCTATTCATAATGATGTATAGATTTTTCGGGCCATGGCAGAAATATGACAAAATTATGGCCAAGCAGAGATGAGAATTATACCCCCATCTGTAGCGGTTTGAGCTGTTCCAAGTTTTAATGGAGCTGACTGTATGCTACTAAAAATTGATGGCTTCCCCTTGGTATACAAACCTCCTTCCAGTGGGACCTAGAATGGCACAAACTGGTATGCATTGGGAGTGCGATTTCATCCCTGCACCATGACAGAATAGTGAGCTGGTGCTGACGAAGCTGGGTATGCTTAATCTCATATCAAATTTCATTTTACCGTAAACAGCAGCCGTGAAGTATTGATCACACTTGACAAGTCAAATCAATTTTAAACGTATCTCTGCCTTATCGCCAACAGCGAGACGCGGTAGAGGTGCAGCATTTCACTCTATTCAGTCCAGGAGCTCTGTCCTTAACCGTAAGTAACGGTAATCAAAATTTAAGCAACACATTTTTTGTATTACTCATCAGTGGCACGGGGTGAGTTATGGGGGGTGGGGGGTACCTTTATTTGATAATGATCCAGCACCTTTGTTGCCTGATTAACAAGCCTGACTGATTTAAATAAGAATGATCCATTAGCATCATGATTCTTATTATGTGATTATGATTGTATTTGTTCTGCCTCGGTGTACTTCACATTAAATCATTTCTATTATGATGGATGAAAAAAACACCTAATTTCACATTAAAGACTGATGTCTGCTTTCTTTGGTAAAATTATGATTATTAGCATAAAGTGCACAGACGATCTTGGCATATTAAACTCATGAAGTAAAAAGCAGTCAGATGATGTATGATGCTTATTTTCACATCCCAGTCTAATCCCGTGAAGAGGTTCAGTGGCATGCTCAGTCTCAAGGAAAGTTTGAAAGTAAATAACCTTAGTCTCTGTCTCCCCTGGTTCAGGAGCATGATTTGTGTAAAGGTAAATTCAGTTTAAATTAAGTTTAGTGTAAAGGTAAGTTTACATTTACATTCATATTTATTCGTTTAGCAGATGCTTTTATCCAAAGCGACATACAAAAGTGCATA
Organism: Megalops cyprinoides; assembly: GCF_013368585.1. Taxonomy (NCBI): domain Eukaryota; kingdom Metazoa; phylum Chordata; class Actinopteri; order Elopiformes; family Megalopidae; genus Megalops; species Megalops cyprinoides. The sequence continues at coordinate 39,163,915 of NC_050587.1, read as the reverse complement.
TATTGGCAAACAACAGGCACAAGGGCGAGCTGTGTGCAGGTCATACAATGCAGATAGTGAGCTAAAGCTGAGCGCAAGGTCGGTGTAGTGATTCAAGGCTACATATATCAAATACAGTCACTGGGACAATGAGCTAAAGTTCAATTTAAAAGTAACTATGTTTACTTTAAAGGTCAGTTAGCTCAGTGTAAAGGTAGGTTCAGTTTAAATATAAGTATGTTCAGTTTAAAGGTAAGTAATATCAGTTTAAATGTAAGTAAATCAAGTTTAAGGGTAATTAAGTTCAGTTTAAAGGTAAATTCGTTTTAAAGGTATGTAGGTTAATTTTAAAGATAGATTCAGCTTAAGGGTAAGTGAGTTCAGTTTAAATGTAAGTAAATTGAATTTAGTGGTAATTAAATTCAGTTTAAAGGTAGTTTTAGCTCAGATTTTTTTTGGCTTCTTTAGTTGAGGAGTAGTTCACTGGCTGCTCCTGGTGCCTGTGCAATATGCATAATTCAATTCCAGTGAACAGCCAAGCATATTGTGCTGTGCAGGACAGCTGAAATATGGTTCTTACTGCTTATAATCTGTAGCTTGCAGCACAGATTTGATCGTGGGGCACGCAACATAACTCTGACATTGATGCTTAGGGGGACATTCCAACTTTAAAATGTTCCATATTAGTTTTAGAGTAACCTGCACCAATGCAATGTTGATCCCAACTGGAGAATCAAATGACTGAAACCCGCGCCAAAGGTCGCGGCTTAGTTGAACTGCAAGCTTGATTAAAATGTTCCTGTTATTGAGTTTGTGTTTTCCGATTGCTTTTGCTGCCAGGCCCAGGACTCAGACAAAAGAGCTGCACTTTTAAGTGTCACTCCACTAAATTCCAGCGTTTGTCAGCGGAGTCTCTGGAGATGAAATCACTTCTCCAGCAGGGCAACTGGCGTTCCTTTCATATTTACAGAACGAATGCAGATGAGGCTCCTTTTAATCATGGAGATGTCCCAACGTAACTCTCTCAAGCCGCGCAATGAAGTCTCATTAATGTTTTGTCTATGGGGTGACGAAATTATTTTGTCTTTTTTTTTGTTTTTGTTTTTGTTGCTGTTATTTGTTACTTTCATCTTCCACTTCTCTGCTTCAAAGCTGTGATTCTGTTGGGTGAATTTTTCTTTTTTTTTCCGTTTTTTTGAATAACCCCTACCGCCCCCAGCTGACTTCATGCAAACTGTTGATAGAACTCTTGATAGTGTAGCAGTGTAACAAAGCGCTAACGAGCAGGGCTTGTAACCAAAAGGTTGCTGGTTCGATTCCCCACTGGGGTGCTGCTGCTGTACTCTTGGATGAGGTACTTAACCCAGAATTGCCTCAGTAAATATCCAGCTGTATAAATGGATGGTATGTAACATTAGTAACCTGCGCAAGTTGCCCTCAATAAGATCTGCTTAAATGTCTGCTAAATGACGTAATGTAAAAATGGTAACCTGTGTAAATTATTCTGGATAAGGGCATCTGCTAAATGACAATATTTTAGGGTGAATAAGGGAGGGATGGCAAAACACAATCATGGTCCCTTCTCAGTTGGGCCTTACAACCAGTCGAGGTAGCAGCCGAGCCCTGGACCAGCTTTGTGGAGGTGGGGGGGTGGGGAGGGGGGGTCCAAGGGAGCAATGAAAGGCTCTATTTGTGCTCTGTTTTGTGTTGGTCAGTGCCCAGCCAATCCCTGTGGCAGGCCTGCAGCCAGATCCCAGAAACAGTGCCGGACCGTCCCTCTTTCTCTTTCCCTCTCTCTCTCTCTCTCTCTCTCTCTCTCTCTCTCTCTCTCACTCTCACCCGCCTCCAATCCAGACCCCCCCCCCCCCCCCCCCCACTGTGTTATTAGTCATTCTAGCTGGGGGCCAAATTGCCGGGGCGCGGCGCGTACATGAAAATTAGATCCTGCCGCCCGTCAATACCCATCGATCCTTCGTTCTGTAAACCATGCCCAAAAAAAAAAGAAGTCGACGCGCCCGAGACTCTGAATCGATGAGGGATTGGGCGAAGCGTGGGTGGTACCCAGGCCGCGGCAGTTACTTCATTAATGACGGAACGACGGGATTAGCCATCAGCTACCGCCAGCCTGCGGCACCAGAGAACCCCTAAACTGCACATTTGGGGGGGGGACACGCCAAGCAGATCAGCCATTTTACCCACAATCCCTGGCTCAAACTGCGCTGCTGGGCTAACACCCTACACAGAGTTCAAGCCAAACACAGTATCCCATCTCAATGAGACACGTTTATCCTCTGGAACCCTTTCTCCCCGTTTGGTATTACTCTTAACGGCACCTTTGGCTTTTTTTGCTCTATTGCACTGCCATTGAGATCAAACATTATTAACTTTGTATCACAAAACGGATGAATAAGTCATGCAATTGCCATGGCTGGATCACAGCCCTGCTATCAGAATAGAAACCTTGGATAAATATGATTATATATGCTCTGCATAGGGGAACTGAAGGGTTGACACACTCTCATCTTTCAAGGGCCCAACTAGGCATGTCCTTGGGTTTTCTTTGGAATCACTTTGACGTGGAGTGCGGAACCTTTTACAGCAAGATTTGCTCATAATTATTCCCAGCAAAACCTTGTGCAAGCAAACATACGGCTCATTTCTATAAAATAACCAAAGGACTGACGATTTTTTTAGACCTTGGTTCCTCCCGATTCCAAGGACAGTAGAGAGCCACAGTGATTGTTATGTATGAAAATGAACCTGTTTTTATGCCTTGTTTACTCACTCCCATGCCGAATCGAGGAGAGACCCATGTGGGTATCTGTTTGAAATTAGCAGGTGTAGTCCCAGCAGATGCTGCCCGCCTTCAACTGACTCAAAATTAATTTGGGAATATTGTTTCAGCTGGCCTCCCGCTTTGTAATGATGGATGCGTGACTCAGGGATTCATTCAATCAAAGCACAAAGTGGTTTGGTTTTACTTTTCGGTAACTTATTTAACGCAGGAATTCTTTTCTTTTCCCCGTTACTTGTATAGCATTTTTTTTTTCATTTACTTCCAGCTTGAAACAAATCAATATTGTTGTGTGCCTTTATTCAATATGTGACATTAGGAAATATGATGGATGACAAACATTCTGTTTAATAAGGGTTGACTGAAGCGTGGCGTGCCATATACATGCGTGCACACGCACACACACATATACACAGCCAATTTTTTTTAGGGATAGCATATTATTGCCATCACTGTGGCATATAAGGGTTGATGCCCCTTGCAGGCAGGGAGGGAATACTGTTTCTAAAGATTGTCTTTAATATTATATATATTAATATGTCTTTGTATTGTCGAGCTCGAACTACAAGTGGAGCCCCCACGTCAAACCCATTTGCGAACTGCAATAGACTTCCATCACTCCTAACTAAATGTCAAAGCCTTATTTGATATTTCTATCCATATGAAAGCAATACAGTGCTGATATCCCCGCATATTAAAACCAGAACTCTAGAATGAATCGCAACACCCCAGAATAATCTGTCATGCTGCTCTTCAGTTTGCCAGCACCGATCTGATGCATAAACAAGCAACATGTCTCCAGTTTTCAGAAGACATTCAATTAATTCATGCTGACAATTAAGCAACTTCCTGACAGGTAAAAAAAAATAAAACTAATAACTGTAATTAAAAGAAAATACCCAAATGTGTTTATGAAGGTATCTCATTTTTCCTTGAAATATAGGAATGAATTATAATACGTTATCTAAGTCATGCTGAAGTTACTGGGTGACTGAAAGCACCGTTTCCAGACAGTTTTTTTGCTGATATCTGTATTATTACATTTATTTTACTTGCAGCTCATCTATCTTCCCTTTCCTTCCGACTTCTCTGTCCACCCACACCTGCCCACAGTGGAGTGAATTTCTCCCACAATGCACTGAGCCTCAGACCTATTGCAGGGCTCTACCCTGCAAGTCTAACTACAAGTCAATGTATTTGACTAGCACTAGCAGGGAGTAGCGTGCTGTTGTAGGAAGGAGCATGGCTTGTAACCGCAAGGTCGCTGGTTTGAATCCCCACCGAGGCACTGCTGTTGTATCCTTGGGCAAGGTACATATCTCACAATTGCATCAGTAAATATCCAGCTGTACAAATGGATATAATGCCATGGTCTGGGTAATAGTTTCAATAATGTAATGTAATGGTGACTGGGAATATGTGAAAACCTCTACTTTCAACACTGCATTTTCTAGTCAAATGTTGGTGCGTGACTTCATAATCGCCATGCTTTGTAACTCACGAAAACATCCAGGATCAATGGCTGCTCTGGTTCTCCTTACTTTGTCACAACTCTAACCTCAGGTTCAGCATTAAGCTTTAATTTCACAGAGTTGTGTGGATATTGACCATACCGTACAGATGTGTCTCAGCGGCATCCCTCCTATTTGAAGGCCATTTTAAACCATTTTTTCTGAACCCCCTCAACTTACAGTAAATAAACATCAGAAGGAATCAGCAGTGTCTGAAAAGGAAGTCTGCCAAAAATGAAGCTGATTGTTAAGGAAGGCCTCAAACAACCTTCTCATCTTCGGTTTTGTAAGGCACATAACGAGCTGTCCGATCAGCAGAGACAGTCTGATCCAAAAACAAAGCAGGAGGTCTGACCAGCAGATAAAATTGGAATAATTGGTTCCTGATGCCTGCCAGGCCATATGTGGATTCTATTTATTTATTTATCTGATTTGTTTCCTTCTCAGGTCTCATACAATTCTATAACATATTGCACACCAGTGCTACTGTAGGTACTGAGCAAATAACAGATCTATCTATATATATGTATCTATAGCTATATCTGTGCATATGTGTGCAGCTGTATATATATATAGTAGACAATATCTTAGTTTGGTATTGCCATGTGTAGTATCACAAGTGTCAGGAACTAAATATACCGCTCATACCTTCACACACACACACACACACACACACACACACACACACACACGCACACACACACACACACACACACACAGTCTATGTCCAAAAGTGTTGCATACATTTGAAAATATATTCTTTCTTGTCTTTGTATGAATATATTATATATATTGGAATATATTGCAATATAGCATCGTATTTGTGAATGTGAAAATCTTTTTTTTTTCAGTTGTAAAACACTCCGGTGCTTTCTGTTCCAAATCATGGTTTCCAACCCATTTGTACCGGTTTGTTAGGATTCTTCGTGAATCTCGTCTCAAAATTAGCACAATTAACACTGAACTTCACAAAAGTCACAGGTGGCTTCATATACCTTACCTTGAATATTAAGCCTGGTGTTAGTTCAGTGATGATACGCGCCCTTGTCTCCCGAAAGGTCTGAATTAATAAGGATCATAGTTATTATTTACAAAACTTGGCTGCTGTAGATCATCCACGAAGTAAAGACACAGTACAACAACCTTCTGAGACTTTTTATCTCTTCACTCCTCACGATATATGAAGAGAATGTCATAGACGCATTAAATTGACCGGAAAATTGTCGAGAGAGAGAGAGAGAGAGAGAGAGAGAGAGAGAGAGGGAGAGAGAGAGAGAGAGAGAGAGGGAGATGCATGCCATCACATCACTAACTGATTCTGTTTCTCCGAGTCACTCTGTTCATTTTTGTCGAGCCACCTGCAGGCAGCGCGCTGTAGTCCCGCCGCGGCACTCTGGCGCTCACTCGCAGACCACTTCCTGAATCGCTCCTCTCAGGATGGTGTAACTGCGCTCCACAACGCAGCGATTAACTATGTGCTTCTTGTATTTTGAGACCCAATGAAATGCAACGGTATTAAGACGGACCGTTTATTTATTTTTGGTTAACTTTCCCGGCGTATTATTCCTGTTTATTTGTGCAGATGTATGTTCGTCGGCGTAGAGCGCCAAGCTATGAGGAACGCAGTGAAATGGATGAGTTTTGCTCATGATTATTCCAAAAAAAAAAAGCTTCACCGTTATCTTTAGCGCTAAGCTGTGAGGAAACTAGCAGCTAGAAGGTTGGGAGGACAGATGCTGGAGGGTGAAGTCTCAGACTGTATGCTCCCGATTTTTGGCCAGGTCGGTTCTTTGCGCATTATTTTTTGCTCGATTGGCTTGGCGGGAGGACGGACAGGTGCGCCAGTGAGTGGGCTGTACTGTTGAAGGCTTAGTGCAGATCATCTCGGGAATTCGACCCTTTGGTGGAGTGTCTTGCTGAATTCAACAGCTGCAGAGCTATTTCACGCGGAGAGGGAACTGGACCAGCGGAAATGGGTAAGCGAATGCGGGGAATATATGCAGCGCTACTGGCGCAAAACCAACAAAGCGCCATGCAATTGGGTTTTTAAAAATCCGTTTAGATCACCTTTACAATACCTTCCTTTGAGTTTATTTATGTCTGCGAAAATGTACATAGAAGATGTCAGATCTTCAAGCAATCTAACACTGCTACAGCGTGTTAGAACAGTTAATAAGCTGTTGCTTTTCGGTGAGTCAGATACGGGATTTGTGACAAGTGGCATAAATAAACTTCGGGTGATAATTACGGATACGCGCATGCTTCATACGATCTGCGTCATGCCGTTTAACAGCGGCACTTGTATCGATCATAGCTTCCAGTACAACTTTCGGGGGTACCGTGTGCCTCCGGCTTATTCCAAGTGCAGGTGGTGACTAATGCACGCTTGCCTTTGTACGTCCAACTCGCGGACCACAGTATTTGTCTTGCTCCTTTTTTCATACGAACAGACTTTACCAAAGGTGTGTTTCACGACCAGATCAACTTGTGTTTAGTCCTCAGCCGTGGATGATGAATTTAACATTTCTACTTAAGAAAGAAAGAAAAAAAAAGGTTGATCAGCATTCAGCTTAAGCGCTTGGTGAAACTGATGAAAAAATGCATGAGCAACAACAACAAAAGTAGCACGTGCTTAATTTTGTCCTTCGGAGTTTAAGGGCAAAGCGCTCTGTGGTTAAACTGAACCCGACCCGAAGCCCCTGCGGCTCGCGCGTCACGTAGGAGGACCGCAGTGGATTTATACTGGCAGCTAACCGATGTAAGACGTGATTCTGTCCGTCATTTCATCTCATTAGCAGATACCAACACCTCCCAGCGTACGCCTGTCCCGATGCGGGCAGTTGGGGGGCAGCACCGTTTCCAGCGCACTCCAGCCCTAATGAAGTGGGCTGCGACTGGCAGGCGGGCGTTCGCAGGGTCACCAGTGCGGCTCTGTCAGTTTGACTGATGGCCAACACATGATGATGGAGATAGTGAAAATACCAATACTAACACATTTATTATATGTATATACGATAAAGAAATGGTAAAATAATAATAATGGGCCTCATCATTATTATTATCATCGTCATGATGATGGGTTTGTTAATTCTTGTCTTTGTATTTATTTATTAATATGTCAGATGCCCTTGGTTAGGTTGAATTATATGGCTTACTTTTGACATACTACCCATATATGCAGTCAGACATTCACTCAAGCCACTCAGGTTAATTGCCTCGTCTGAGAACAAGAGCTGCACATGGATTTCAGCTGGCAGCCCTCTGCCCGAGGTACTTACTCATTACACCACATCCGTACCCCAGTTTAAGGTACAGATACCTCCCTTTGTTATTCCACACTGATGCTCGTGTGCCACCCGGGGGAATATGTGCTCTGGTGGTCCTGGAGTGCTTTTGTCCGGCATAGAGGAAAGGATTCCTCAGCTTCCTGGATGCAGCCCGATACGGCTTCTCTGCGGAGCCTCGGGAGGTTCATCCCAGCGGGCCAGCAGGTCTCAGGCGCGGCGGACTCTTTGTTGAAGTAAAGGGATTACGGCCATGCTATTTCACTGACTGACGGATAAAGAGATTGTGACAGATTTTTACCAGAGTGCGGGCAAAGGAAAAGAGGGGCTTCTCTCCCCTTTGTGTGTGGGGCATTGTGTAGTAAATCCGCACATGCTCTCATATGGAGTGCGCCATTGTTTCAGAAGGTGCTTAACCCAAATTGTGTCAGTGAGCATCCAGCTATGTGAATGGGTTCCATGATTAATGTACGATATGTCAGCATAGGGAGGGACTGTAGCATAGTGGTAAGGAGCAGGGCTTGAAACCAGAAGGTTGCTGGTTCAGTTCCCTCCTGGGGCACTGCTGCTGTACCCTTGGCTGAGGTACCTAACCCAGAGATGCCTCAGTAAATATCCAGCTGTATAATTGTCTAACATGTGAACATAGTAAGCTATGTAAGTCACTCTGGATAAGAGCTTCTGATGAATGACAGTAATGTGATGTAATGTAATATATTCATTGCTCTGGGTAAGGCCATCCATTATAAAGCCAGTCCAGTTACCTGGCTTTACTTCAAGTGGCCCACTAAGTGTTGATCACCTTAAAAATGCTTTAATTACAAAAATACAGCACAACAACAACCCAAAGGAAATGGTAATGATTGTGCTAACTGGCATCAGTGTGGTTTTACTCACCTCATCTACACAGAGAATTTATGCTGACAACAGATTTTCTGCTCGAAGCCACATTACGGCGCGTTTTCATTTCATCAATTAGCATTATGAGGAAAATGCATTAAGAATGCAACATGGTTCAGACAAATTACCATCGCAGCAAAGCTCCCTACCGCCGCTAAACTCCTGCTCCATTATATTCACCAGAGTGTTACAGAAATATTACGTGACATGCTAACATTAGGAAGGCATCATTCTCAGATAACATGGTGCTGTACACTGCTGCTGTGTACACGTCTCCAAAGAAGAGAAGAATGCGTTGATGCTTTCAACAATGTTACAGTTGCAGTGGAATTCTGTGTTTTATTAGACATTGTGACAGCACTCCGTAAAGGTCACATCTGTACTCCGTAAAGGTCACATCTGTACTCTGTGACATCACAAAGCTCCACTGTAGCTACGCTCTGACACACTGGGATCAAAGAGCAGCGACAGTCTGGGATTGTCAACGTCTTCGAGGCACGCCTTTTAAATGTGAGGAGAATGTCCGGGTGCTTTACCACCTCAGCGATGTGGACAGCTCCCTTCTTCCACAGCACCGGGGGGGCTGATTGCTGCAGTTCCTTCGCAGTGTAAACACTCTGGCCGTAGATGCTTTGTCCTTGCGGTCATGGTGCCAAATACAAATAGCAAATGCAAAGCAGGGCCAGGCCAGGTTAAGTACCTGGATGGGAGACATCCAAGCAAAATCAATCCAATCAATCAGTGTAAGTTTAATCAATTTTACACAGTGGACTGGTGTAGAGTATGCAAGCTACATGATTACATCATATAACTTCATTCAGGCTTCACTCAGAGCTTTTCCTTTTCGACAAGACATATATATATATATATATATATATATATATATATATATATATATATATATATATATATATATATATATATATATATATGTGCTTTTAGGCGTTTGCCCGAATTCAAATGCATTCATTCATGCTGGATCCGCTGCGCAGTAATGATGCAGTCCCACCAGGAAATTCTTTCAGAAAAATGACAGATCTCATACTGCCAGTGTTGTGGATAGAACCTCAGAGCTGTGGGTTTCTGAGTTTGAGTCTGGTTCCATCTGTGTGCATGTTCACAGACCTGGGGTGGGCCTGGGTTGGAGCCTACTTTTGTCTGCGTGCATGTTCTCAGAGCTGCAGGGGTCTGGTTTCGAGTCTCGTTTTGTCTGCGTGCACGTTCTCAGAGCTGCAGGGGTCTGAGTTCTCCCTGTGTCCATGGTGTTTCTTCTACAGCTACCCCAGTTTCCTCCCACAGAGCAAAGGAATGCAGTTTAGGCTGATTGCCGTCTGTTATATAAATTATCCCTGTATGTGTGTGTGTGTGTGTGCGTGTGTGTGTCTGTGTGATGGATTGGCTGTGGTCCAGCCTCACATTATATCTGATGCTTACAGCTGTGACTCACTATCGCCCTCTGAAGGATGAAGTTCTGAAGTTACTGCAGACTTACGGATGACATTGATCTTTTCATTGCATGTTGCTGTGTTAACACCAGCACGCTCAGCCACGTGTCAGGTGAAGCGCAAAGTAGACGGTCTTTCCTCCAATTTACACAATCAGTGCTTCCAAAACAAAAGCTTTTCTTGCCGTTGAGAGGAAATCCTCCTCCATCGCTTGTTTCACCATGTGCCTCACAGTAGCTCAGATAATGGGATCAGAGTTATGTTTTTCTGAATGTTGCATATTACAAGTATGCAAACAGGCATTGTGTACTACTTTGCAGCACATTATTTCTTTCCCATTTAAATGCATCACTTTGTGGTCCGTGTAGTCCATAGCAGAGGGCTGGTTTTAGTGGTGTGGACACCTTCTCCCTTTGCCACTGATCCAGGAGGCCCGTCAAGACTGAGTCATTGTTGTTAAGACTGAGGGTGGGAAGGCTGATCCTAGGTCTGTTTTCAAGGACAGAAAGTACCTGGAGAGGTGCACTGTGAGACAGATGCTATGTTCAGACTGCAGGCTTTAATGCTCACGTCTGATTTTTGTATGTTCATATTCATTTTTGAAAATGGCCCATGTCTGACATTACTGTAAACAGACCACAGTCCTGAAATGTCCCACATGGTAGTCATGCCTATCTAGCCATGCAGAATTATAACAAGGGTAACTTGTCACATGCAGAGTGATGTGAAAATTACTTGGGCCACATTAAAAACGTTCCGAGTTGAGCATCCACACACAGGTCCCACGCTGGTTGCATGGCTAGATATGCAATTTATTTGTACATACTTCTATGGCCCGAACAGATGAGATTTAATGTGCTTTTTTGCTGTTCACAAGGTTCTAAAAAGCATCCCAATTGGATCACACATAAGGGAAAAAATCAGAATTGGGTCATTGTTAGCTGCAGTCTGAGTGTAGCCAGAGTGGCTCCGACCCCGTCTGTGTTGAGTTTTACCATTGTCAGACACGACCAGACACGCATTCGCCACAGCTACGGGGCCATGGTTATGGAAGCTCTTTTGGCAACGTTCTTTCTGAAATTATTACCATCCCTCATCGGTCAGTGATGATGAGAGGTGAGTTTATTTCCTGATGGTAATAAAAGGAGTGAGAGCAGGAAGCGGCCCTGGTTACAACACTGCGCTGCGCTCCCAGTGGTCACACGCTGCGGGACTCTCATGTTTTTGTGGCTCCAGACGGCGATGTGTCATTGCAGCCAGGGAGCACCCCGCTGCTGACGCGCTTTTAGTTTTCCTAATTAAATATTGAACACGCTGTGCCTGTGCTCCCCAGTGTGGGGTCATAGCCAGAGTTTTCTCTCCCCTCGCTCGCTACCGAATCCTCTGCATCTGTGTGTGTGTGTGTGTGGGTGTGTGTGTGTGTGTGTGTGTGTGTGTACACGCCCTGGAGATGAGCATTGGGTAACTGACGGCGCAAATCGCATTGCTCAGTTCGTTACGGGCTTAATAAAGGCCACTCCGTGGGAGTTATGCCAAAACATTTGGATTTAAAAGAGTCCCTACACTCCCCCTCCCCCGCACCTCCCGAGGAACCTGAGGAGCGTACAGCTTTTCTGCAGCAGCTGTGTTTCAGAGCAAACCGGGATGCTATAAATCTCCGCTGATCTTAGATGTTATACATCTCCACTGATCTTAGATGTTATACATCTCCGCTAATCTTCGAAGTTAAACATCTCCGCTAATCTTAAATGCGAGGCTTGAACATGTGCACACTCAATATGAAGCACATCTGAATACACGAGCTGTAATTCAGTGTCAGTGCCAAGCGGGCAGAATCAGATGCAATCAGCTGTGGTGCAGAGGAGGGTAGCGCACATCTCCGTGTGATTCCTCCGAGCAGAGGGAGAGAGCGAAACAGGAGAGCTGCTCCATTTTGGGTGCTGCCGCGCTGGAGGTCCAGGGTCCGGGTTCGATGCGGCTTCTGATTGGAGTTGGCATGTTCTCTCGTGTGTGTGTGGGTTTGCTGAGCGTGCTCTGGTCTCCTCCCACAGCTTAAAGCTGTGGGGTGCCAGGGAACGTGCTGTGGAGTGGGTGAAGCCCTTCAGATACTCTCCCAGCATCCTCCTCTTTCTGCAGCTGGATGTTAGGGCTGTTCAGATTAACAGCCGTCTTTAAGGGTAAACACCCTTCTTCCGGGGTAAAGTGTCACAGCTACGACTCAAACCTGCAACCTCCTCGTTATAAGTCCTGTTCCTTTAAAACTATGTACTATATACAAACTATATACAAACAAAATGTACTATATACATACTATATACAAAGTTGTCATTCTTCCCTGTTTCTTGCTAGTGGACCATCAGTGCTCTGAAAATTAAATCCAGTTATTTAGTGTGAGGATACATTAAAAAAATGATAGACTGTCTACCCAGTGGCTTAAAATCGAACACTGATCATTGGAGCAACAGTTCCCAACACTGCTGTAAATTAGTTAACGCTGAGCCTCCAGGTTGGATCGCATCGTCTTCTATCACATAGTTAATCACTCTTCACTTTCGAAGTAGAACAAGCAGCTCTTATTATTGTCTGGCTTCTTCTTCAGTGGAAGCTCATCTCTCAATCGTCTTAACTGGCACCTGGGCCTCTTCACTGAAAAATCATTATCTTAAATTTATTTACTGTTTAAAAGATGCCTTTTTTCCATGTGTTCACTAAATAAACATCCCCTTACAGGTGGGTGTCTACAGTGAATACTTAAGTGAGTACTTAGCATGCATGTTAAGAGAATTTTGACCTTGGGTTTTGAATGTTTTGTCAGTAAAACACAGACAGTAGAATTCCACTGCCACTACTGTGGGACAGGAGGTAACAGACCACCTGAACAACACAGTAAATCTCATGAATGGTGCACTAGTGACATATAACACAGTGGCTTCCTCATACTAAATGGGATGCTTATTAAATTATCACTCATAAAATGAAATATAAAATGATATTGAAGCATGGGTGCATTGTGCTTTTCGCTGCCTCAAACCCATAATGGTGCATAAAACATCTGATTAAACTTGTTTGTGCCCCCTTTTGAAAGTGGGCAGAGTCTGAAATAGCCTTTAAAAGCCATAACTGTGAGATTTTACACCACAATAAAGAACACTCCTTCCTGAACCTCGGCTCATTAAAACAGAAAGGACAGTGAAAGAACACAGCAGTCACCATGTAGTACTTTATCCACCCTTCAAAGTGAATCTCCGCAAATGAGCATGAAGCTGTCGTTTTAAATCTAGAGTTGTGCTCGTGGCTTCTAGCTGTGGAGGGCCGTGTGTGTGTGTGCGTGTGTGCGTGTTTGTGTATGTTTGTGCGTGTAAATGCAAGTGCACACATGTCCATGCCGGTCTGTGTACATGCGTGTGTATATACAATGCGTCGGTGTGCACATCGGTGTGCAGGGGTGAATCCCCCTGGATAAACGAGCGAATGTCAGAGGCCTCATCTGAATGCATTCCTTTTGAAAAGGCCCTGTTTCATTTCCCTGGGTCTTTGGGCGTTTCAGCCCCTGCTTAGTGATAATGGCTGGGGAGCCTGTGGGCATAATGGCCTTACTGTCAGTGTGACAGAACACTGGAGCTTTCAAGGGAAATATCAGCCCGTCGTTCCTCCGAGGGGGGGGGGGGGGCAGCTGAGTCTGGAAGGTCTTTGGCAACCTCAGCAGTCCTCTGAATAAGCGCTAGCTCAGGGTGAGGATTTAAATGAGTGCCTTTCTAAATGAACTAACCTTGGGTGAGTTATATGCCATCAGTGTATTTTATTTAAAAAAAAAAACAGGGAGGTTGAATTGATTTTTTTTGTGTGTGTGTCTCCTGGAGAAACAGAATCCCATTACAGTCTGGCCATGTAGCACTTCTGAATTGAGGGAGCAGCCACTTGAGAACAGCTCCAGTGTTTGCCACGGTGTGGCAGAGCAAAGTTATGAGGCTTACACATTGCACATGACTTCTTAAATTCACAGCGTGGCAAAACTGCTGAAATATTTATCAGTGGCTGTACAGTAAAACTTACAAGTCCTTTTTTTATTTGACTGATGGTTTCTAATGTTGCTCCCTATGAACATGGCTGCATAAGAAACCTCTGTTCCTCGTAATGGTCTCCCATGCAAGCTGTACCTCACTAAAGCCTTCATTACAGCGCTATAGCTACAGAGTGATCCAGCAGCCGCTTCCTGCTTAACAAGGCTCCAGCTGGATGAGCTTGTTTACTGGCATCAATCTGTTATAAGTCCACTCTTCCCCCTCAACGGTTTTCATCAGACATCGGATTGGATTTCATTAGATTTGCTTTAGCAGGTGCATTTACATTACACTTACATTTACTCATTTGGCAGACGCTTTTATCCAAAAGCGACTTACAAGTGAGGCAGAGTACAACACAAGCAAAAAGCCATATAAGCCATATGAGGAGTCAACATTTTGGCGGCTAGGCTATGGCCTTATGCAGAAGCTGAAGATCCCGCAGTTTTAGCAAATCTTCATATTTCCAAGGTAAGATTGCATGTTTCCCAGAAAACAGAAAATGCAGATTCATGCCTTGTAGTTGAGTGTAAGGGTGTTTGTTTGCGACAGTCAGTTCGGTGATGAGTTCGGTTTACTCTTTTCTCCTCTAAGCACTCTGAGTGTTGCTTAGCAATGTGCTCGGCTTACTTATTTTAGCCGGCAGTCACAGTCTGGGCGGATGGCAGATACTACATCTCAGCATTTGTGTAGCCAGGGAAGGGAAAGTTGGAGTGCTTGTGTTCTGCGATAACTGTCAAGAACACCCACTTAAACAGCTTTACGTGTAGTAAACAAACTTGAAAGAAAGAAAGGCGGGAGCTTCTTATCAAGATGCTGAAGAGGAAAAAAAAAATCTGTGAAAAACCCAGGGCTTAAGTCATCAGACAAAATCAACAGGATTTCTGCTTAGAATCTTTATCAAACTACACTATTTATAATGTTAATAACAATAACAGCGCTTCTCATGTTCCCGTGCATGCACAGAGCCAGGCTGAAGTAAACTCACATTATGAACTTTTCTGGCATTTAAGGTGTCATCATGCCCATTAACATTTTAGGTTTAGTCCCAATATTTCAGTTATCATCTCTGCCATCCCTGACTGCATCCCTCCAATCATTTTGTTGAGGCGAACTTTCCATGTCGGCACAACTGTAAAATATATAAAAAAAAAACAAATATCTGGGTATTTTGCAGCACATTCTTATTGATAACAGTGTGGGTGGCCCTGAATGCAGCATTATGGGTGTGATGGAGGAGGTCTCTCCCTCAGCCTCCGTGCTGGCAGTGTGCGCTGTGCACTGAGCCTCCCTTCAGTACACGAACAGGGGCAACGGTACAGCCAGAGCAGTTTATTTTAGTGTATTTACCACAGTGCATCTGTTTGTTTTAGTCCCCGTCAGCCCCCCACTATATTTAGCGAGGGGCTTCCAGTTTATTTATGGGGGGGGGGGAACTGTAATTCAGATATCCTGGGCTGTGATGAAATGCTGGTAAGAGACCGCGCTGTCTCCGTCAGTCATTACACGGCTCGGGGAGGCACCGCAGAGGCAAATACCGGCGCAGCTCGGAGAATCGGTGACGCACGCGAACGCGCTAAGCAACTCGCAGCGGAACAATTACAGGCTGATCGGAAGGAGCGGTGACACGGCTGCAACGCTGCAGGAAGGCCGAATTAGGCTAATTAAACTAATTAAATTCATTTCATTTAACTAAGTAGATTAATGGGTGTTGCTGCGGGGCAATGGAGGAATGTGAGCTCTCAGTAAAGGGAGGGAAAAAACGTGATGTAGGAGCGTCTCTGTACAGGCCAAACCACTCCTGTTTGCTCTGAAAACCCCGCATCTCTGTGCCTGATGGAGGATTGTGCACATTTTACACATGAATCACCCAGCTGATTCCATTTCTCGCACCTGTGCTCAGTGCAGAGACATTGCCTTCGCACATTCTCAGCGAACATTTGAATACTGACAGAAACGCTGGCTGACAATTTCAGCATATTAGCAGAGATGTTCAGCTTACAGTAAAACTTTTTTTTCTCTCTTTCTCTCTCAACTTTTTCACTTCATTTTCCTCCTTTATTTCCGCCTTTATGCAACTCTGTTTTGGAATCACCTGGTGCAAATTTGGCTCGTGACACTGCGGCACACTGTGTACCCACATGGGAGCGCTGAGGTGAGACGGAGGCAATCCTCCAGCCAGCAGCTATCTTTCACCCCGCAGTGTCACGCAGCACATTGTGGTGCCAGGGCAATAGGCGCTACTCCGCCGACATCATCCGAGCAACCGGCAGGTGCCTGAGAGTGGCGAGACGAGCACACCACGGCCCACATATCCAGCGGGAAAAAGCCAGTCTGCTCCCCCGCTGTGGGCTCCGAGTCACGGTTGGCTGATGACATAGCTGGGCTCGAACCCAGGCAACGGAGCTCAGCTTTGGCTCAAAGACAGGGTCTTAATTACCGCGCTACTTGGGAGCTCACAGGATTGCTGTTTTCATTAAGGCCATTTAACTTCAGCACACAAAGGTAATGCGATAAACTGAAATCATTCAAACCCTATCAGGAACCAAACAGAATAGCACCAAAGAATTAGAGGCTGAGACATCATGTAATCTAGCACGGAGCAGATACCAAGACCTTCAGCAGCTCTCCTGTCAGAGCTGAAGAACATGTCCCTTTTATTACACGTATTATCATGGTAATGCAGTCGAAAGGGAGTTGGTTGCAGATGTGCAATCCATATTTAAATGGACGCACAAAAGTATATGTTTCTTAGCTTTCCATACTTCAGGATTGCAGCACTCCTCTGATGCATAGTCATACGTTTTAACGTTTCCCTAACGAGGGACTTATTGGATCAGCCCCCCAATACATACAGGACATAATCAAGGCCTACAAGCCAGCAAGAGTGCTGCGCTCTTCTACCTCGGGTCGCCTCTGTGTCCCGAAATACAAGGGCAGCATCTCTCCGACCCGCCTCTTCTCAGTTCTTGCTCCACACTGATGGAATGAAATTCCTGCTGAGATTCATACAATAGACTCCCTGGGTGCCTTCAAGAGAAAGCTGGAAACTCATCTCTTCAAGCTTTATCGCTAGTCTACCTTCCTCTTTATATATCTTATATATCCCTATTTTCATAAAAAAAAAACACTCTACACTAGTTTAGCACTTAACTCAGAATGTTGCTGACCTCTTGTAGTACTTTTTGATAACTAATCATAGCAATTTGATGCACTTATTTAGAAACAGTGTCTGCTAAATGACGTAATGTAATGTAACATCTAGGCCTACATACAGATGGGATTACCAGTATCTCTGCTGTAAAACTGGTCCTAATTGGGTCCTCCCCCAACCCCGCGCCCCCCTAAAACATGCTGGACGCAGATATTGACAGATTCTCAGTGAAACCGTCCAATCTCACCAGAACGGCGGAGGAGTAATTTAGATTACTGTCCCTCTTTATGTCACATTAGCAACTCGTGGCATCTGGAGGATCAATCCGCGACGCAGGGGAGAAGCCGCTGTATCTCCGCCTAACGTTTAAAAAGCACTCAAGCAAATTGGTAATACGCTGGCGTGAGATGAGCTCGGCCGCGCAATGCCCGTTCCCGTGTGGGCTGCGGTGTTAAGCCAATGAGAGCTAATTAGCTCCGCTGTCTGGGGGATGCTTCGGGGGTTAAGCACCAAGCGGATCGAAAATAAATAAATAAATGAATAAATAAATAAATAAAACTGCCTGAGATGAGATTTAATGTGCGTCCAGAGAATTCGTTATCTCCGCGGTTTGCTTTCCATGAGCCCCCTCGGTTAGCGTTCCCTGTGCGATGTGTCGGAGATGCACTGGTGGCGGCTGCGCAGGGGTGCACCCCAAGCGCATTAGCGGGAGAGCCGCGCTCCGCCACTCCGCGAAACGGGTTAAATGCACCAGCAGGACCGTCGCTGGGCAAAATTGATGACTCCATAAATTGGCGTGCACGCTTGATGGCTTCACTGGTATGCACACTCCCTTGATAAAGGAAAGTGTGTGTGTGTGTGTGTCTGTGTGCGTCTGTGGGTGGAGAGGGATCATTTCATTTCTATATACATGCTGTTCAGTAGTTCCATTTGCATTCGGTATCAAACCTTCGGCAGGATGGGTTTGAGGAAATACATTGATTAAAAAGTAGAGCTTCAGGCTCTCTCCTTCCGTAGGACAAAGACATAAAAACACGCCTCTGTTTTGAAGTTTGTTGCATTTTTTCATTTCATTTCAGATAACTATTATTAGTTTAGTTAATGCATTTCCCTTCACTCCTTTTTATTTCCAGAAACAATTTATTAATCTATTATTATTTTATTTTTTATACTTTCATGTAGGCCTGTAGTTTGACTGAAGCGTTTCCTAGCCAGACCGCTGTAACAAACATGAGCGTCTGTGGCAGTTGCTGTGTGTCTTGTATATTCACAGCGTTCTGTTTCCTTCACACAGTAATTATAAGACTCCTGAGGCGAAGCTGTTGCATCTCCAGATCTGCTTTGTAAGGACGTTTGCTTTGAGCTCAGCTCTATACGCCTAACTAAACGCTTTCCCTTCGGCTTATTGTAAAATACTTACTGATATTTTTTCCAAAAACATATTTGTTAGAAAAAAAAACACTACCTGTACGTACATTGATCTTGTTATTATTATTATTCAGATGTATATGCATGTATATACAAAGGTGCATTCAAGCGTGCATATGTTTGCTATAAGTCTTAAATGTACTTTTAATGTAATGTAAGGGAAATAACAGCCAAGCATCTCACTCAGAACAGAAAATAGCACTTGGACCAAATGGCATGGATGTACAGTATAAAAAAATAAAAACTGAGGTAGGAGTCACCATGGAAACACCCTCTAGTCAACTATCCGCCAACACGAAAATTCCGCACTGAAACCTGGCACCGGGAGCCGTCAGCGTTTACCGGGACCGAGCCGTAACCATCTGCGCTGACCCCAGCACCAGCACACGGCACCACCACACCAGGCAATATGTGCACAAAAATTCAAACACATGTTTAGTAAAACAGAAACTGGAGAGAGGGGATGGCGGGAAGAATGCAGGTCAGAAAGCTCAAAGTACAAAGATTGTTATTAGCAGTAGCAGTAGTAGTGGTGTGCAGTGTCACCAGCACAACTGAGTCATTTTTTTTTTCTAATTCAGCTGCTCCCAGAAAGTGTGGACCAATGTGCCCAAAAAATACGTTGCTGTAATGTCCGCCTCTTAAGACTAATTATCTTACTAAACTTACCCCAGTGAAGTAATTTTTTTTTAATCTTTGTATTACAAACAATAGGATCTGAATTTAGTTCAACAGCTGTAGTGTCCCGACCCTCAGCTTTTGCAGTTCTGTAGCCAGGAAGCTCAAGTTTTAAAACCCGAGTTCAAAAGCCCAAGTTCGACCTCAGACAGCTCAAGTTCGAAAACCCGAGTTCAAAAGCCTGAGTTTGACTTCAGACAGCTCGAGTTCGAAAACCCGAGTTCAAAAGCACGAGTTCGACCTCGGACAGCTCGAGTTCGAAAACCCGAGTTCAAAAGCCAGAGTTCGACCTCAGACAGCTCGAGTTCGAAACCATGAGTTGGAAGTCAGACAGCTCGAGTTCAAAGCCCCAAGTTCGACGGTTTATGCAGCAGAGCAGACTATTCTACCCGAAGACTTAACTCATGTTCTGGATCGTTCTGTCGATTCAGTGGCTGCACCATTCCAGTATCCTATAAGGCCTAGCTAGCAGATGCTTCCTTTGACAGTTCGGAAGCGAGGAAGTAAGAGGCTGAAAGACACACAGGCTCACTTTTGTGTGACAAAACAGAAACTTTTGCATAGCTAGTAAATGCGACATATTGGTTTATGTTACCTGATTAAAAGTTGGGTATTAGAAACATTTCTTTTCAACAATTAAACAATAGCACTGTTTGTTTGAAAGAAATAAATAAACAGTTTTAAGGACATGCATGTAATTGTATGACGTTAAACTGACGTGTTTTAGGCTATGCACGTTTATTGATACATTGATTTATTTTACATTTATTCATGTGGCAGATGCTTTTATCTAAAGCGACTTACTTAGGTCACAGTTCTTTGTAATGTTATCCATTTATACAGCTGAGGCAATCATGGGTTAAGTACCTTGCCCAAGGGTAAAGCAGCAGTGTCCCAGCGGGAATCAAATCGGCAACCTTTAGGTTACGAGTCCTGCTCCTTAAGCATTGTGCTACACTGCCGCCAATTTGCCATTTTGAAATGTGTGAAATCTTAAAAAAAAAACGGTGGTAGTGTTTGAGAAATCATTTTATTAACACTAGATTTGTACACGGCCTTTTGCATCCAGCGTAAAGCTAGTGCCATGAGCTGAAAAAACGAGTGAGGAGACATTCCGGAGGTGCAAAAGAATCCGAACTCAAAAACCCGGTTCAGTTTCTCGAGCCGGTCGAAAGAATCGGTTCACTAATAAGCAGTGGTAGCAGAACTGATTTATGGATTGATTTGGCAGCTTGTCTGAGTGACTCACAGGGCTGCACCAGCACTATTACTATTCAGAAAGGCTATTATATTATTACTGTAGGGTATTATCAGTATTATTATTATTATTATTAGTAGTAGTAGTAATAGTAGTAGTAGTAGTATTGCTGATGTTGTTGTTCTGATAATGACACACACACACATGCGCACACACACACGTTAATGCAATGTAAGGGTAATAACAACCAAGCAAAAGAACACACACACACGCACACACACTCATATACACAGTGAATAAAATTATTTGTATTTGTTTAAGATTGCCATCATCTTATGACAGACGTGTTGCTGCTGCTGTAGTCATTGAAGCAGCTTCGGGGCCTCGTTCCTCTGCTCTCTCTCCTGCCACGGACACACAAAGCTCTTCCCACCGTGTTAGTCTCTGCCTGCCCATGTTTCCATGGCAAAACATCTGAAAACCGTCTTTTTGGGTTTCTGCCTTCAGAGGGTGATTGAGATTTTCTGCGCACATCAAACCATGTCATAATAAGTGGTACTTGTGGTACTTTACATAAGGTCTACATGCAAGCCTGCATTTGTCATGGTACTTTTTATAAGGCCTATATACTGGTTTGTATTTGTCATGGTCTTGTACATAAGGTCTACATGCTAGTTTGTGCTTGTCATGTCACTTTTTATTAGGCCTATATGCTAGCCTGTATTTGTCATGTTATATTTTATAAGGCCTTTACACTAGCCTGTGTTTATCTCAGTACTGTACTTAGGGCCCATATGCTAGCCTGTGTTTGTCATGGACCTTCTCCCTAACGCCCTGATGCTGTGTCTCTCTCTGCGCAGGAGCGTCGGGGTTTGTGCGGAGGTTGCTGTGGTTCCTCCTCCAGGCCTTGGCGCTGGTTCTGCTCTGCCAGGGAGAGCGAACATGCCCGGAAAGGTGCCGCTGCGAGGGGAAAATGGCGTACTGCGAGTCCGGCTCCTTCCAGGACGTCCCGGAGAACATCTCAGCCGGCTGCCAGGGCCTGTCGCTGCGCTACAATGACCTGTTGGAGCTGCTCCCTTACCAGTTTGCCCACCTCAACCAGCTCATCTGGCTCTACCTGGACCACAACTCCATCAGTGTGGTGGACGCCCAAGCCTTCAGGGGCATCCGCCGGCTGAAGGAGCTGATCCTGAGCTCCAACAAGATCACGCAGCTCCACAACGCCACCTTCCACGCCGTGCCCAACCTGCGAAACCTGGACCTGTCCTACAACAAGCTGCAGGCGCTGCAGCCGGGGCAGTTCCAGGGCCTGCGCAAGCTCCAGAATCTGCACCTGCGGTCCAACTCGCTGACGAGCGTCCCCGTCCGCGCCTTCCTGGACTGCCGCAGCCTGGAGTTCCTGGACCTGGGCTACAACCGGATCCGCACCCTCACCCGCACCACCTTCCTGGGGATGCCCAAGCTGGCCGAGCTCCACCTGGAGCACAACCTGTTCTCCAGGATCAACTTCTTCCTCTTCCCTCGCCTGGCCAACCTGCGGGCACTCTACCTGCAGTGGAACCGCATCCGGGCGGTCAACCAGGGCCTCCCCTGGACCTGGCACACCCTGCAGAAGCTGGACCTGTCCGGAAACGAGATCCAGGCCCTGGACCCGGCCGTTTTCCAGTGCTTGCCCAACCTGGAGACCCTCAACCTTGAGTCCAACAAGCTGAGCAACGTCTCCCAGGAGGCCGTGTCGGCCTGGATCTCCCTCACCACCATCAGCCTGGCGGGAAACGTGTGGGACTGCGGCCCCGGCATCTGTCCCCTGGTGGTCTGGCTGAGGAACTTCAGGGGCACAAAGGACACCACCATGATCTGCAGCAGCCCGAAGTCGCTGCAGGGAGAAAAGGTGATGGAGGCGACGAAGAACCACGCCGTCTGCGAAGAGACGCCGATGCCACTCCCACCCACAACCCCATCTCCGACTCCTAAACCGACTCCCGCGCCCACCACGACCACCACCAGAGCCCCACTGCCACCTCTGCGGCCTGCCTCTCAAAACCCCTCCCCCTCGCCTTCCCCTCAACCCAGGCTCCGCCCCCAGCCCACCCTCCGAAACCTGATTGGCGGGAACTCGCGGAAGTCTCCGCCCAGCACCCCCGCTTCCTCCAACGTCCTGTCCGTCACCCCCGAGCCGGGGTTCCACCACATGCTGTTCCACAAGGTGGTGGTGGGCACTGTGGCACTCTTCCTGTCGGTGTCGCTGATCATGCTGGTGATCTACGTGTCGTGGAAGCGCTACCCCAACACCATGCGGCAGCTGCAGCAGCACTCGCTGGGCCACAAGCGCAGGAAAAAGGAGCAGGAGCCCGAGCAGAGCATCACCACGCAGCTGCAGGAGTATTACATGAGCTTCAACGCCACAAACTCTGAGACCATGGACGTTCTCGTCAAAGGCTCGGCCCCTTGCACCTGCACCATTTCGGGCTCCAGGGAATGCGAGGTATGACCTCTCAAAAGCCCCCCGCCCAAAAAAAATAAAAAAGGGTTTCCACGTCGGGAAGCGAGAGGTAAATGAACTTACCTGGAATGCGGACGCCAGACTTCAGAGCAGGGCCGGGCATCCCTGACCCTCCTGGCCTGCGCAGTTTGGCAAACCCCTGGCCTAGAGTTCGATCCGCTTATTGATCATCACAATTAATCTGCTCCAAAATAGATTAACAGAGATTGACTCCCCATTGATTTGGGCCAGGAGTCAGCGGTGCCCAGTCCTGGTTTAGAGGGCGCTTCATCTTTTACACACATACCATCTCCTTCCTCTCTGCACTCCCTTTTCTCACCTGCTCTGCTGCTGCTGGGAATCCTCTTACTCTCTTTAAAACGTGTTTTGAAAAGCTACAAGATGTGCATTTTGTTCGCTGTTTGAAAAACATGCATTCCTGCATGCGTGCTTTGATCTCTCTTTTTTTTGTGCGCAGAACTAACAACCGCCCACAATCCGAGCACAAACAGGCACAACAGCGTTTTTTTTTTTTTTTTGAAGTGTCACCTTCACACAAGCTTCGCGCTAATCCAGGTCATCGTTTGCTGTCACTCATCATCTGACGATTTTAACCCAGATTGCGTTTGAGAAAGTTTATTTCGATGGTGATGTGGAAGTGAGCAGGTGGGGGAGGGAGACTGTGCTGTACCACGATTCAGCCATGACCCT
This sequence comes from Megalops cyprinoides, assembly GCF_013368585.1. Taxonomy (NCBI): domain Eukaryota; kingdom Metazoa; phylum Chordata; class Actinopteri; order Elopiformes; family Megalopidae; genus Megalops; species Megalops cyprinoides. The sequence continues at coordinate 39,140,290 of NC_050587.1, read as the reverse complement.
GCTTACTATTGTAAATGTCCTATACACTCTACAGTAAAGATATACTGTACAATAGTACAGAGTACACAGGAAAAGATAAATACAACAACCTTGAGATGCACAGAAAAAGCAGCGCCTGGTGCTGGGCAAAAATCAGGAACAGACAGGGAAAAAAATGTTTTTCTCTCTCTATCTTTCTGTCTCTTTCTCCTCTCTTTCTTTCATATCTCTCTCTCTTTCTCCTCTCTTCCTCTCTCTTTCCTCTCTCTCTCTCTCTCTCTCTCTCTCTCTCTTTCATTCTCTCCTCTCCCTCTCTTTCTAATCATGCAGTTGAGCACGCTCAATTAAGAGTTCCGCCCACTGGCTCATGCAGTCTAATAGAGTTCACCCAGTTTCGTTCAAATTCCTAACATCAATTAATAACGTCCCTCTTGGCCAGGGGCGTGGCGCTGTCACCGCACCATGGCAACAGAGGAGCCAGCCCTCGCGCGCTGCGTGTTTATGGAGGGCCGACTCTTTCACAGCTTTGCCAGACAGCCCATTACTCTGCTTTTCGCAAGTTCAGCAGGCTCCGCGGCTGACGTGGAGATATAACTGTCAGTCGGAGCCTTCGGAGGCTGGATCCAGCTGGAGACTGAACGTGCTGGCTTTCTGCGACCGCGGCCACAGAGCAGAGGTCATTGGAAATCTGTCAATCACGTCTGCTTGGTTGCATCTGCGCTTATTCATAGTCATACCCATATTAAATCAGGACGTCTGAAGCCTCCTGTTTCACATAGTAATTCTGCATCCTTCTGCTGATGTTCCTTTTCACGCAGAACCCCCTTTACCAAGACAAACTGCTAATTTATTTAAAGATTACACAGCCGGTAATGACAATTCTGTTTTTAAGGAATCCGTGTTTGATCTCAGAAAACGTTTTTGTTTTTCGCAAATGTGCTTCGTATGATCATTCGGCATGCACCTGGCCGTGCAGATTATGGTGTCTTCTGAGGAACAAAGAAAAGAATATCCTGCCCAGAAATAATCCGATTATTTACTTTTCCTATGAGTGAAAAAAAGAAGGATGAAAATCCAAGAAAAAATAAAATTAAGTAAAAAAAAAAACAACAGGAAAATCCCTTAATGTTTGGTTGGTGTAATTAAAGCACTCTTTCATGTGACCAGTCTATATGGAATGAAAACAAGAAAGTCATTACTGCGCTCAAGACAATAAAGGAGATGTCTGTGAGAAGTCTGAAATGGGTTTAGAATAATAAGTGACTTCTGAAATTGCCATTCACCGCAGGTTCAGAGGTCTGCTTACAATTCAGTTTTTCTGCATCAGGCCTCTGGTGAAGTGTCACTTCAATATGATTATGAATGTCATAATATGAAAAATAATATTGCAGTACACCATTTGGTTTCTTACTAGAATGTCCTTTATTTTCAAGTGACTGAAGAAAATGCACTTTTAGAACATTAATCGCAGTTTTACATTGGCTTCGAAGATTCGTTATTTTTTATTTAACCTTTAGAAAGTTGGATTGTAGATAATCTCTTGTCTATAGTTATTCTTCAATGTCATACACTTAATGAATGTGTTATTACCTACTTATAAAGTGAGACCTGCTTCTGAAGCAGTGAATGAATAGGCAAATGGACAGTAGATCAATAATGAGGTTCTGCTTGGCATAACCTTTTTCTCAGGAAGTGACCTTAAATGTAATTTTCAAAGCAACATTCATTAATTGGGGTTAATTTAAAACAACACATCTGAGTATAGAGGAATCATATATAAAACACGGTTTTCTAATTGCTTTCACACATTCCACCATATGGAATATTTATTACGGTTCCTTTTTAGAACTTGCTCACCACTTGTTTGAAAGCTACTCAAAAAAATTAAGCTGTACTTAATGAATACATGTGTTCAGAATGTATTCACACAGTGTGTTCTCAAACTATTTATATAACATATTTGATAAAAATTTGATCCTTTTAGGTTTTCAGTAAATGGGAAATGGGACAGGCTCCTCCTCAACAGGACAGAGAGGGAAATCCTTCAGCCCTGTGCTCAGTGTCAGACCTCTATACAGAGGCGACCTGTCCCTGAACAAAAGCGTTTACGCAGCCTCAGTTCACCTGAAGCAGTGACTCACAGCTCTACCCTACATAATGACTCAGAGTAATGACTCAGAGTAAAGACTTCTTTTGCACAGACCTCTCCTAATTGGCCTTCTCTTGTCCACCCAGAATCCTCAGCACAGAAAACACCTAAGGGATCCAGAACACCATGAATTAATGTATTAGAAGTTTAGAGTGGGTGTGGATTGCCGCCCCTGCCGGACGGAATTCAGAGGCGATTTATTACATTGTATGACCATATTCATAAATTCATTAGTTTCACTTCCCTGAAAAAGGAATATATCACACTTTGCTATGGGTTGGCTGTACCTGTCTAAAACAAAGGCTCTTTAAAGGTGCCGTGAATTTCCACATCCTAATTGGTTTAGGACTACAAATAAGACAGGAAATGGTTCCGCCCATGGCCCACGCACAGCCAGCCTGACTTCAGAAGGTCCCACGGGCTCCGCATTCAGGTGCAATCAGGGAGCAGAGTTCCCTGATTGGCACACAGGGGCCGGTGTGCCGGCCTTTTGTATTTTTACATCAAGAAATATTTAATAATCAAGGAAACAAAGGCATCAGCTCGGTGGAGCTTGGCATGAGAGCATCTATATTGCAGGCTTCCTGTCTGTGCCGTTCGTTCCAGCCGAGCGAGCCCAGACGTTCCTCGCAGAGCCGAATGAAGATGTGAGGCTTTCTCTGCGGGCGCCCAGTAATGAAAGGAGGAACAGATGTGAAAAGTTTTAGTTAGGGCTGTAATCAACAGAACAGGCCGCAGAGAAAGAGCAAAAAACACCTTCGCAGGGACATTATGGGGGCGGCAAATCAATTCAACTATAACAAGGTTTGGCCCGAAAAATATCAAAATCAGAAGCAGACCTGCCTATGTGGAGATTAGATCAGAGCCTAAACATGCTTCACACAGATACAGCAATTTAAACAAATTTAATATTAAAGCCCATTTTCTCACCTGAAATCTGGCTTTATGGGTGGTGGTTGTGAATTATACCTACACAATTATTAATGCATGCTTGATCTATATATGTGAACCACTTTTAAACTCTTTTTTTTGTATGCACTGCTCTCATATGCCCTTTTCGTCTCAGTAAGCCAACCACACACACACACACACACACACACACACAGACTACTGTATCATCAGATGTGGGGACATTGCTGAGCACACAAGATTAGGGAAGAGAGTGTAACTGTCTGTGAGCATCACAGCGAAAGCAGAATCTCAGAATTGAAAACCCTAATATCCACTGCAGCCAAGTCAATCGCCATACGGGCAGGCGTTAGCGCCAGAGCCATGCCGGAGGAAACGATGATAACAGGAAGTGATTACACAACGAAAATGCAGTGATTATGATAGCCACTTAAAACAGCACTTAGATTGAGCTTTTGTGCCATCCTTTTCCTTTCCAGTTCACTTATCAGTATTCAAGCTGTACTCCAGCGGAGAGCACGGTGCACATGTACGAGCGAGTATTAATGCACTTCGGCAAAACGGTTTGCCAGCGAGGCTGAAAGGCCACTTCTCTCAGCCTCGTAATGTGTGCTCCGCGCGGGTTCCGTGCGGACGCCGATAATTCGAGCCGCGCAGAAGAGGGCAGAAATTGAAAGTGCTTGGACTTGCTGAACCGGGTCGTTCGCTCCCTCTCCTAACGTGATACGCCACGTCCATCAGTCTGCTCTACATCGCAAAAAAAAAAAAAAAAAAGTAAAGGAAACAAGACCGGAGGCTGTGTCTGCTGTTAAAGCCTTTTCCAAAAACACGAAAGGTACGGGAAGCATAACGCTGTACACCCCCCCGCTGAGGCGGTGAGTCACATGGCTCCCGAGATGCTCTCAGCCCCCATCCCATTAATACTTAACAGCCATTTAAAATAGCCATTTATACTTCCCTGCCCGATCCCTACTTTTCTGCTTCAAGTAGCCATTAAATGTTTAAACCTGCACCGCACAGAGAGCTCTTAATGAATATGCAGTTCAGGTCCAGTTCTACATCTCCGGTCCCAGTTCTGCCACTGAGAGAGAGAGAGAGAACATGGTGTACCTGTGATTGGCATGCAGGTGAGGTGATTTTCACCCTGGACTTCTTTCTGGGATGGAAAGTGAGAAAGCATGCGTGTGTGACCTCCTCGAAAACAAGACAAGAAAAGACAAGCTCAGGTCTCCTTGCGCTCTCCCTCTCTGACTCTCTGGCTTGGGGGCATGGCACAGCTGTGATTTGAATTCAAGAAGGAACACAGGGAGAGCTCGGATCTACCGACAGCTCAGATCTCGTTTGCCTTTTTTGATGAGAATCTGCGGGTGTCAGATCAAGGCCCGAGAAGACCTGCGCTTGCACAAAACCCGTGATCCTGTGTGATGCCGTGATCACAGAGGCGTGGCAGTCAGGAACAAATTCAGCGCAGAGTGGGGTGCGATGCTCCCCCCCTCATAACCTGCTTAATGCTTGTCAGAAAAATGCTAATTCGGCCGCTAAGCGAAGCCGCACCAGTGGCTGTGAGCTTTGGCTCGCCGTGATCCCAGGCCTCAGAGCAGTGTTACTGGAACAGGAGGAGGGGCATAACTGATGGCTCCATTATGGGCCCTGACACAATAAGCTCAATTCTGATGCAAATGGAGATGGTTATTAATAGCCGCGGCTGGCAAGGTGTCGGGCCTCCTGCCGGGAAGTCAGATAAGGACAGCCAGCGCTTGCGGAAACGTTCACAGCAGAGGAGAAGACAGGGGGAATCCGAGGCTTTGTGCTCAGACCAGATGGGAGAGATGGCCTACAGGAAGACAGGCTGGAGAAGTGACGCTGCATGTCATTTTTTATACGGCGTATAAAAGTATCCTTGACAAAAAAAAAAAAAAAAAAAACCTGTTTTAAGTCAGTCACCATAAGAACCGACAGAGCTGAAAAAGTCATGAAATTCAAGTTCAGGTAAGGGCGTCACGGTGCTCTTGCTGAGGATATGTGATAGCAGTATTAGTCAGCACACACTGCTGTAGATAACACTCCTGTCCTATAGGTGGCGCCATTTCAGAGAACATGCGTGCACCACACAGCAGATCTGTAGAGTGGGTGGCTGAGGATTCAAAACATTCTGTCAAAGAGACTCAGATATTTCCTTGCTTTGTTCTTGTGCATTAATCGTGGACTGGAAAATGAGTGAGACTTTATCTGTTGCTTTTTTCCGGTTGGCTGGAAACAAAGAAACCAGAAGGTATCGCCATGACAAATGATCATAAATCTATCTGGTCATATTATGAGCACAGCAGTCCTGCATAATTCTGTATTCGTGCCAACCTTAACATGACAGCATATTTTTTTCAGAAAGAAATTGCCCACAAATTTCCTTTCATGCCTCTCTTCTGAGAGAACCACATAAAAACTTTGATCGCAGTAGTGTCGGCCTCAGTTTAAACTAGATTGCTACCTAAGAATTAAGATTTCACAGGTAAATGTAGAGATTTTTTTGGGATAACATTGCACTCTTAAGTGAATGATGCTACCAGTGTTAACATTTTAACATAACAGTAATTTTAATATTTTTTCTTCCATGGAATTTCCTCTTCTGAATGGTTCAGCTCCATGTACGCCTCCTGCTTCCTCATTGAATTGTTTCAGAGATGGCCGAGTACAACATTCTTTTCTTTACATTTCATGACAAACCATAGAACTCGTCGGTAGTAAGAGCCAAGTAGGATTAGCACCCAGACAATGATTTATATTGTCCTCTTCTCCCCTCTCTCCATCTTCTCTCTTATTGGCTTCTGCTGGAAGCTTCTGAACCACTCAGAATGAGAGCATTGGCATTGCATCGGATAAAACATGCCTATAATCTTGATTTTTTTGTTATTATTATTTTATTGTTATCATTCATTGTTTATTCTTTTTTTAAACAATTGATCTTTAGCTAGGGCAGTCGGTGTCACCTTGGCAAATCCAGTCCGCTTGAGACTATCATAGACTTGCTGTTGCTCCAACAGGTCTCCCCTGCTGTGCAGGTTACTCTCCATTACACTGCATTATTGTCATTTAGCAGACGCTCGTATCCAGAACGACTTACATAGTTCACGATTTTGTCCATTTATATAGTTGCATATTTACTGAGAGAATTGTGGGTGAAGTACTTTGCCCAAGGGTACAACAGCAGTGGCCTAGCTGAGAATCAAACCAGCAACCTTTTTCGTTACGAGCCCTGCTCCTTACCACCGCACCACACTGGTGCCTATCAGAGATTGATGCTCTTGTTACAGTGCCAGGGACTGCTGGTGGAGGTGGTGGTGGTGTTAACTGCAGCTGCAATAGCAGTCTGAGTTCTGCTGAAATGAGTTCATTTCCCTTATTGCACCAGCTCTCTCCTCCCCTGTCTCTACTTTTTGGCTCTGCTCTGCTGGCAGGAGGAGGTCAATTAAAATGGGCAAACGGATCCAGCCAGGATTAAAATGGCGATTAAAACAGGCCCCACAGGCAAGGGCTATTTATACCAGGCAGGCCGAGCGACCGAGGTGGGAGGACAGGGACTCGTCAGGAAAGCGACGGAGCTGAATCAGAAAATCTCTAACATTTTCCCCCGCTAATCAGAGCGGGAGAATCCGGGGGCCAGCCATGGATCTTCCCCTCATCTGAGGGCGGAAGGCCCTTCATAAAAATCTCAAGATGATTATCTGCTGCATCTGCACCGTGATTGGCTGATGGACAAAAGCTGTCGTTAATGCCGCTCAAGTCGACACTTTTTTAAAAAGCTCTCCATCTGCGGGGTCCATTATGTTCCACTCCCTGTTGGTATCAGGGATTAGTTAAAGTGGCTTTTGTTGGAGAAGGTTTAGTTTCATTTAAAATTCTGAACTCAGCCTCATTAGCTACAGTTATAAGAATAACACGTCATTAAAAAAAAAGAAATCCTTCAAGGTCCTAGCGTTCCTTTTACTCATTATTTAAGTTAAATAATGAAAAACGAGCCTACATTCAGCTGATCAATGGGGAGGTATTGTACCCAGAATTTTTTAATAATACCCAGTAATCCTCGGTCAGTTCTTTTCCCAATATAAAATAAAATTATATTGAAATGATAAATTTATCAAAAGACACTATCAATAGATTTCTTTCAGTTCAAGCTGTGAGTCACACATTTTAAATATGTAATCCTTCTCCATGCAGTGATGTCTCGAGCTGCCATTGTCTTTTTATCTCTAAAGAGTTCGGTGATCATTTTTTTGGTTTGTGTCTTGCATGGTATTTTGTTCTCTGACCCTGAGCACTGGGTTAAGTGTTCAAGGGTGTCCCAGCTGAGGATAAGGACCTTTCACTTTTCCCTGATTGCTACCCTCAGTTGAGCATACATGCATATACACTTCACATTGGTCGTATGTCCAAAATTCCTTTTATACCACATTTTCAACAAATGTTACCACGGATGATGAATTTAACAGTACAAATGAACATATTTTTTTTTTCCGCACACAGCAAGACACTGGTTATATTGGGGTCAGTGATTGTGGTCCATTTTACATGTGGCATGTAATCTGAATCACTGTGGTATCTGGCTATGAGACAGCATCTGCCATGAATTAGGAAAACATATAATTACATGACATGTAAATAATTACAACTGGAAAAAAAAACCTCAAAGACTCATCAGAGCCAGATGCCACAGAAGTAATTTAATCACAACATTGTATGCATTCGTTATGATCTCTCTGCTTCTGCCGTTTCCAAGGTTTCATGTTTTTTTTTTTTTTAATTTATTTTTTTTATGAATGGTTCTTGTTCTCTCGTGAGCCGAGGAGCTCTATGGATGACAGCAGAGTAAACCCAAATGAACTCCCAAACGACACACTTCCTCTCCACCCTCTCTCTGTTCTCGTCTATACTTACTAAAGTACACTCTTGTTCACTTACACTTTCCTTCTATCATTCTTAGTGTGTTGCAGGTTGTACCAGGCATAGGCAGTGCAGTGTTTCAGGTGGCCATTTTGTGCCTTGTAGGCCATTTGCTCTGCCCATAATCAGAGTCTAACTTCATGTATCTCACATGCATTTGTCATTAATCATCATCCCTTTGGTATTCTTGAATTTAATACATTGTTGAGTCATTTTTTTAATTTCTTGGCAGTAGTATGAATTGGGTATTCACAGCTGTCAGGCTATTTGAAAAAAAAATGGTCCAGAGCGATAAGCATACAATTATGGCTAGCACCTGTTGATAATTTAATTTAACAACTTCATTTAGCTGGAGACACTGCTAAATAAGTCATTGAGGAATTCTTGCTTGATGCAGTGTGTTAGGGGTTTGCATTGAAATAGACATCACAAAGTGCCTGTTCAGGCGCGTTTGATGGTTTGATATAGAGGTCTTCTTGTACACACATTCAAAAGGGACACTTTTTTTACAATGTAGTGGTCTTCAGACGCAAGCAAGCTACAAGGTTGTATGTTTGAGTGGCTCTTCAATGAATAGCAGATACATACAAGAAATAAATAAATAAGTAAATTAGGCACCTGCTGTTCCAGTGCTTTCAGCCCTGAAAAAAGGAGATGTGAATTCGTAAATCATGTGGATTCGAGACTTCTGAGTCCATTTTTATCGTATTTCAGCATTCAACACACCCAGCAGCACAGTGATGAAAGAGAGGCACAGTGTATTTTGACAGGAAACCTATAAACGCAAACAGCAGTCAAATCATCTGACAATTACTGGCTTTATTTTGGCAGTTACCGAATTTCTTTAAACTTCTCTTTTTTTGTTTTGTTGTGCCTCTTCTATCTGCACCCCCCCCCCCCCCCCCCCCCCCCCCCCCCCCAAAAGAAAAATCCATTTCTTGCGAACATTTGAAGCGTTAAAGAGTGACTGGCAGGGGCCTGTGGTGAAGATTGCCGTAGATCCTTTGTGATGTAATCCCACGCATTTGCATACTCATTTGCATACTGCTGAAGCGTGTCCAAAAGTGGGAGTCCTCATCTCCCTAGCTTCTGCGTTCATTAGCGGAGAGTGCAAACGGGATACTCAGGTTTCAGAGAGGGGGGAGCGGGCCAACAGCACCTTCGTGCATTAGCGGTCCACTCTGCACGCTAATGTATGGGTCTCGCACATGCGGCGCATGCATCTGCCCCCATAGCGCGCATCCCCTCGTGTGTCATGTACCAGCGGAGCAACGCGAATATCAGACTGCGTGTTCGCGTATGGCCGCTGCCCCTCGTTGACTGCACCGGCTGGTTTTAATTGGCCGGTGCTCAGCGATTGCACAAATGAATAGAACCAAACACCCCCTCCACACCCCCCAACCCCTCCCTCAACTCACCCCCCCCTCCCCCGTCTGTTCCAGACTGTGATTGAGCACACATCGATCTGCTGTGGGGGAAAAAAAATAATGTTTTCCTACATGTATGGATTGCGTCTACGTCAATATGGTTTGAAGAGAAACAGAGGAAGTATGTGTTACTGCTGTCTGAAGCTCTGACTCATCTGTTGTCTCTGGCTTCAAACTATCCTCCCATATCTTCTCTTAAGCAGCACCGCAGCCAATTAATGGGAAATAGAGGATATATAGAGGATAAATAGAGGATGAGAAAAATCCTCAGTGATTGCGCTCACCCTGCCGAGCGTCATGGCGACGTGCACATCGTGCCTGCTTCTGCCTCTCTGTGAGTCACTGCTTTGGAGGAGCACGACCCACAATGCACTGCACATGCTCCGTCCCACGTTAATGCTTTTTGCATTTGAATATTGGGTCCCACTTTGCCTCCTGGCCCTAACTGCTGTGTGCCTACTCTCTTCCCTCAACAGTGTGGTAAACAGCACCGGGTCACATTAGTACATACCGCATACATTACGTACAGGTTCCTTCTTAACTTGTTTGTGGCTGCAGTGATTACACTGGTCTAACAGCTTTAATCTGTATGGTATAGTTACACTGTGCCTTCACAGCCATACATACACCATGTATACTGTAACTAGGGGTGTTTGGGCCACTTCGGGATAGAAAAAGATAGTGATATCACACGTTTGTTTAAAGACCTTGTATAAAAAGTCAAGTAAAATAAATAATATTCATGTGTAATAGGGGCAGAACCATTAAAGAGCTCTGATCTGGTCTGGATGTGATGACACCTTAAAACATTTGAAAATAGTTACATAATTTGTGGTTTTGTGTTTCCCATGAGGTTGTTTTGTAAAACAATACTGTACATCATGAAATATGCATTTTTGTTATGAAAATGACATTAATCACAGTTTTTATGTCTTGCCAGTTCCTTGACAGATCAAAAATAATTAAATTTAATGTGCATTTTTCCCTGAAGCCTTGAATTTGTTAGAAAAGGAGGTCATTAAAAAACCAACCAGTAAACAGCGTTTGCCCCTGAAGAGAACATCTATGAAGGTTTCATATCCAAAAATTCGTGTCGCCTTTGAAGACTGAAGACCCAGCCATCGGAACAGGTCTTTGAACCTTTAAAAAACATCACTGCAAAAAAAGTCCGGCCCACACAAGAAAAAGAAAAATATTTTTCTTTGATATTTTCGTAATTGAATAGGAAAGTTTTTTTTTTTTCTCATTATCAATTTGTGGGCTCTTATTCGATGTAAGACTTGTTATGAAAGCACCTTCCTCACAGTCCCCTTACTTCTCGCTGAGCATTTTTTACCCCATTCCTATAATCGAAATAAAATGTCCCCCTCAGGATCCAAATGGTGCAGCTCTGCCACATAATGGAGACAGAGAGAGAGAAAGCAACGAAGGAGAGGAACCGATAAGAACATATTAGAATAGGTTAAATAAAAAGCAGCACTATGAACTTAACGCATAGCATCACAGACGCCCCCAGCCAGAGCCAGACTTACATATAATCCTTTTTCACTTAAGCTGGATCTTAGCCGAAGCACATCATGTCAAGCGCCTTGCCCACGGGTACAACAGCTGTACCCCACCAGGGAACCCCAATCAGCAGCCAGCCTCCGGGCTCTGAGCTCTGCTCCTCAGCACTCTGCCACACTGTCGCCCAAACAGACACGTTTTTTTTTGCTATGTGCGGCTAATATCTGTTAGCACATTTTTTTTTTTTAATCCAGGTTGTCAAAAATTAGCCAAGCGTCCCGCCAAACGATGGTGTGAATAGTAATGTGATCCACCCCTGTGTGATACCGGCATTGGTAGGTCTGAAAAAGTGAGAGTTGCAATGCTGTCGGATTCTGCTCCCAGTTACGCTCACCTAGGGGGGGTGGGGGAAGGGGGGGGGGGGGGGGGGCGTGTTCAGCATCTGAGGGGATAAAGACTGAGAGCGGTGCGATGATACTCATAATGTGATTTTCACGTGCACTGAGGGAGAAAGAGAAAACCCCGCAGGTACCCCAATCCGGCTCCTTAATGGGGCCTCCGACATAATTTGACGTTGAAAGATTAATGTTTAACGTCTTATTTGCACGGGGTTCCGATTGAAACGTTTCTCCGCAACACGGGCAAATGATTTATTCTGTCAGCCCTACAATCCATTATGTGGGAAGGAATTTGAGAAAGAACACAGAACTCTGTGGGAGAAGTGGGGAAGGGCTGTTCGGAGGCACAATAGAATAATTGGTACCTCAGGCGCAAAGCTTAAGAGCACACGGGAGAGCATCTGCTGCTCTCAGTTAGCTGGTGTACTGTATTGCAAACATGCAGGGATCTAATTGCCTTCTCTTCATATCACTCACATCACTGTTCAGTCTGACTACAACATCACCTCACCGAGTGGGAGGATACACCAAAAAGTGCTTCTCTCCCTCAGAAGGTGTGTGCGAGCAAATTTGCGAGTCCTCTGGGTTCCAAAATGATCTGAGGTCTTAGGCCTCCTCTCTCTAAAATCTGTTCTTCCTTTATTCCTAATATTTGCAGAATTCAGCATTCACTTTGCTTGTTTCTCTTTGCATCCATAAGAGAGTCATTGCTGGACTGTGACAGAAAGTTTCCCATCGTTCACCAAGGGGAGCCAGAGGACTTTGCTCATGTGTGTTTGAGTGTGATTGCGCAGGAAACAAAGATATGTTATCCTAAACTGACTATTTTAGTGCAGCTTGCAAGGGCATGACCTCGGTCATGCTTCCAAACCAGGTGTATCCCAACTCTGACAGTGTCAAGGGGTGATTAAAGCCCAGATCAGGGTCCCCCCGCTGCCTCCGTGTTGGGGTCCAAACAATGAAAGGATGAGGAGGGCGATCCCTGGGGACTCCAGTCACAGCTGATTCAAAGCGCTGCCAGGGGGCTTGCTTACCGTAGCGGTGCATTGGAGAAAAGCTCAGATTAGCATCAGAACAGCGGTGAGGAACAGGGGTTCACCACTGCATACAGACCTCTGGGACTGGGGGAACTCCCGAGGTTAACCTCAGCCATGCACTCATCCAGCCGACTACGCCCGCCTGTCCCCTGGGGTCGGAGTGCAGCCATCTGACCGAAGCCACTTTGCTGCTCTAGACTCAGACAGTCACATCCAGAGGTACTCTTTAAAAAAACAAGAGAAGTGGCTTTTTAAATCTGTGGGATAAGACTGACTTTTTCTTTTTTCCCCATTTAGTTTTTTTTTTTTTGTTAAAAATTAATATTCTGTCTGTGAAATATAAAATTGCTGAGATTCAACAAATCAAGTACCGGTATGAGGTTGAATGTGAAATACAAGAGAGTCTGAGTTTAAGCCTCTGTGGGTTAATTCGTTTATATGGCTCATATGCGTTATATATCGGAGGATTATATATATGGGAGGATTTAAGTGATTAGGGCAAAAAAAGCATACTGCTGCAGTGAAAGTGTCTTAAAGAGCTTCAAGAGTCTTCTGAAGCAAAAAAAGGTTTTAACTGCTTTCTGGAAATATCTGAGAGAACAGTTAAATTTTGAAGATGGCACACAGGGAAAACTTGGATGTGTCAGACACACGCTAGGTACATATTCTTTCAGAAATTCCTGGCTTTGGCAAACCAAACACTTTCCCTGGATGGATGTTTTTTCAGAGATGATTCAGAGTTTTCTCAGGGTGTTTGTTCTCAGTAGACTTTAATTAAAAAGCAATTGAACATAGTCGTGACAGTCTGGTTGTAGAAGGCACAGTATTAAATAAGATGTCATTCATTTATACACATATCGATTGTTCTTATTTGACATTGTTTCTTTTTTATCATTCTGTTTTACTAGATTATTCTCATTTTTATTTATGGGTTTTAAACTGCTATGTTCGCCTGAGCTGAACTCTGATGGCGAAGTAATTGCTTTAAAGGTGTTATACAAATAAAGTTATTTATTATCACCCGCCATCATTATTGATGTTATTATCTAATTACAGCAGAGACTGAAGCCTGAACCAGGGCCTGTGGATGTGTGTTATCTTTCCCAGAATTCGTTAGAGGATCCCTATTATTAGCTGAACCTGAAAACATATGAGCCAGCAGTCCCACAGAGTGTGCATAACACACGTTACAAATTGGTGTTCATTAAGGCTCATTTACTTAACTGAAGCGGGAAAGAAGCCTGGGTCATACCAGAACACAGGAACATAATGGACCGCTCGTAATGGAACATCCTTATCTGTGTGCCACTCGTGGGTCTGTCAGCATCACTTTTGAAAAACGTCACACATTCAGGCCGGGCCTTTATATCTTTTTAATTGCTTATCCCGGCTTGTTTCTGCACTTCCTTTACGGCTTCATTGTACCCTGATCAGATAATCCATTTCTGTAATTAACTTAACTTGCTATTACCTTTTTTTTTTTTTAAAAAATCACTGCTACAGCAGTTTCAAGTTATTTCAACTTATTATAATTGCTATAATTGCTTTGTGTTTTATGTATTTCCTCAGAATGAATACACATTTCCTAGACCGCTGCCAGGAACTTGGCTTGGAGATGTACCTACAATGCACTGAGAAGACACAGTGTGGACCCAGTGGGTTTGCCAAAGGCCAAGGATCTACACCTTCCGCTATTCCACCATTCTCTGTCTCAAATCAAGACTTTTTTTAAAAAAAAAGACTGGTATGGAGAAACTCCAAGGACCTCCCCACTGATGATATGATGGACTACAGATCCTTGACGTCTTTATTTTCTCTCTCTTTGTTCTGAGTCCTGTGGTACGAGCTGGTGATTCCAGTGGTCACTCTGTGGTCCTGACCGGTGTGGTACACTTTAAAAGATTGCCCGTGTTGGACAGGAGTGGTCATGAGCTACATCTCCTTCCCTGGGCTCCTGTGGGCGTGTCCGGAGACTGAGGAGATATGTGCCAGAACCACACGGACAGGACGCAGCTGTGTGCGTCAGAGAAACCACAGAGACACCTCCGGGCAGGCGGAGACATTCAGCGGAGCTTCCCAGGAACACAATCACCAAGGACCTTGGCAGCATTTTCTCACCAAACAGCTTTTAAACACAACAGTAACCTTGAGAGTTTCACCGAAACAAAACAAGCTGCCAAACAACGAGAGGAAAAAAGAAGAACCCTGAATACCTTTCATCCTTTGTTTGTTGCAGCTTTTCAGCGGTGTTTTTCGTCAGGGTAATGCACGGCCAAGGTCTGGCCCTGATTCCGAGAGAAACCTGCACTCGCAGGTGCCTCAGACACACTGTCACTGCTCCTGGCTATTGCAGAGGGGCAGGACTGAATATCTCCATTTAAAGCCCTGTTTCATAAAGGGATAATTATTTAAAGGAACCCCTGGGTCATAACAAAAGTGTTACTTCTAGCAGACCTGTGCATCTGTGTGTGTGATAATGGTGAGGCACAATGTGCAGCCCTTCTTCTCTCTTTCTCACCAAAAAAAAAAGAAACCGAGCCCAGCCTAAAGAAAGGGTTTAAGAATCTCTGGCCTTATTAAGGAAGGAATGGCCACCACTTTCTATGAAAGGTGCCACTGTACACGAAGCCTTTATAAGCACTTACTTTTTCACAAGCACTACGTGAACGTTCATAAAGACATTACGCCACCTGGTCCAAATTGTTGTAGGGTCTGCTGTGTCACCATTCATATCGCGGATGACGTTACCAGAACGTTTGCATCATGTTTGGGGTCAGAATCTCACGCTAAAATAATTTATCATTTATGATACAGAGGGCAATCGCAGTAAAAGCTAGGGCAGTGTTGTCTTTGTCAGTTGGTTTAAGTGTTTATAAATATTTATTCAGTGCTTATGAAGGCGATATGCAATTGTTACTGTATGTAGGCCTCATGTGGAGCCCTTCATAGAAACTTTTAGCAAGTTAAGTATCAAAATAATTATCTGAACTCACATTTTTTTGTACATACATGGATACTTCATGAGTGACCATGAGGTTCCTTTTGTCAGTTTTTCTGCCTGTTCTACGGACACACTGCAGTTTCAGGTCTCTTTGAAGGTTATCCCTGTTCCTGACGGTCAGCTGTGTTTGTGATGGTGAAGGTCTGGGACACTGCACTCTGCTTCTGGAGATGAACAATACTCAGCCTCAGAGTCCGTGAAACCTTTTTTTTTTTCATTCTCATTTTCGTTTCCCGACATAAAACCAAAATGACAGTTTGACAGGGACTGTAATGCTGATGGGATTTTGTGTAAGTGGTTCTGGGTGTTTCAGCGCTGTACTGCTGAGGACGGGCGACCTCCGGGCCTGAAGAGTAGACACGGACGAGGAGGAGCAGCTAAGAGGCCCTGAAATTTTAAAGGGATTCAAACTAAAAAAAAAAACGGTGAGCAGAACAGAGTCAAAATGACTAAATTGCTGGCCTCAGAACGCTCACTGCTTCTCAGAAGTGTTAAACTACCGTTGGTCTGTGTGCGTGTGTGTGTGTGTGTGTGTGTGTGTGTGTGTGTGAATGGAGAGCACCCCACACATGGCCGATCTGCACGAGTGTATTGCAAGTGTGTGCTTGTGGTATACGTGTTTCCTGTTACTATGGGGAGGGGTGTGTGTTCAGAGACTAACCTTTTGTACCGCTTATTTCCTTCATCTGTAAGCAGAGCCGTGTGGGTATGTGGTCAGGGGTTCGAGCTGTCACACTGATGTTTTCAGTGTTCTTCTCTAAACAGCAGGGCTGAAACTCATTCAACTTCAGTGTGGCTTTCCGGCGCATGACAGGAAAATGAAAAAGAAAAAAAAAAAGATTTTATATTTATGTACAGTATTTCTGCTGTTTTTCCCCCCCTGAAAAGTTGTCAATATTTTTTAATAAAGTGTATCAATTGGTCACTGTTATAAAATGTCCTGTTTTATAATGAAAATGTTGTAAAAACAATCAATAGAAAGAAATATAAACTGGTTTCATGGAAATAGGCTGTTCTCATTCTCTTTCATGGAGACATGGTTTCTGTTCATAATGAGGTACATACCATATACTTTTGCGCTAATATGATGAGAAATATGCAGTATGCAATAATGTACATACTGACCAGCACAACAGAAACAAATGTGTGTGTGTGTGTGTGTGTGTGAGTGTGTAGCAAGGTAGATCATCTTGCCATTAGCCTCATTAGCCCACATCCTTTCTGTTGATTAAAGCATCACACCTGGTGTTAGAGTACCTGCCCACCTAAGTCCAGCCACACTGATATCATGTACCGATGCGACATTCCAAACACAGACCATTCGAACCCGGGATCTCGCCAGGCTCCTGAACTGGAGTCTGCCTGAGGAAGTTGGTTGGCTGCAGATGCAATTTTCCACAGTGTTTGCTCACGAGTGCCATGAAACCACGAGTGATTTTGGGTCCCATGGGCCGGGACGCAAGAAGCAGCAGTGGGATTCTGTAGCGGTAGGGTAGAAATTGCTGTGGAACGTGACAGAAACCAAACTAAACTGAACGGTGGCAGAGCAGAGGAACCGAGGGGGGGGAAGATGGGCGCTGAGAGTGGCGGAGTGGTAGGGGGCAATAGGGGCCACTGTTGACTGTAGCAGAATTCAGAATTTTTTTTGTTCATTTGCTTGTTGGTTGGTTTAATCCCCTGGGAAAATGGCCGGCAGTGCTGGAGGCCCCGCCAGGCGACCACGTGCCTGTAATTCGTGGTGAGCTGTTACACGCTCCGAGGAGAACGCTGCGGGGCGATCCCTGTGGCGTTACACACAGACCCGGCATCCCGAGAGCCGCGGAACCACAGCTCAACATGCCGCATTAATTATTCAACAGCTACTCAGCCACGCTCGAGCAAGATCCCCGGGCTGGAGCCCTGAAGGTCACTGTACACCAGACGGTGAACGCCAAGGAGGCCGGGGAGTTTTCATCCTCATCGGGGACGGCTCCAAAAAGCAGAGCTCCACAACAGAGCTGTGAATGAGTCTGATGGGTTAGTCACGACCACACAACCGGCTTAACTGAATTAGTGGCTGTACCTTGCTTTTATTTCCACTTAACTTGCTTCTTCTTTTTTACCTTACACATTTCACACTGTCCACAACATCATGCACCCTTCACACATCTTTCACAATAAATAACTTACCATTATGTTGGAGTGTAAAGTGTACTTCACAGGGACACAGCTATTTATTTGATACCACCCTTGCTGCACAGGTGCATGTCCTCCAAAAATGTCTTTTCTCAACCCTTTGTGATTACATGGTTTATTGTTGTTGCTTGGCAGTGCCTCAGCCAATCACATTCATGGAGGAGTGTCCTTTATTGCAAGAACTACATGCTATTCCAGGTGACGAAGGTTACCGAGGGAGAGATAATCAGGGGGCTTACCTTAGCACCCTCCAGGAAGCTCTTCCACTGTGAATTGCACATTCCAGTGAAGATGTAATGCCAGAGCAGAGAATTGATCTGACAGGAAGTGTTTCAGTTCAACAGAAGAGAGGAAATGGACACTATTTTCAAGGTCCAGACAAGTGAGTAGTGCAATGCAATATGAGACATATGGTGAAGTAATGTAAAAAGCAGTTACATGAAGAACATATTTTCGTGCATTCATTTTAGACTCTATATAAAATTAAAATCAAGCACAAATATTCCTGGCATGTTCCAGTTGCATTGAGAAATATGTGAATGGGAACCCAGCAGCATTTCATACCTGCAATACTGTTCACTGTTTCATATTAGGATGGCCATGAAGGATGCGCAGTACATGTGGGCCTGGGACACGCTAGAAATGAGGTCTCTTCTGTAAAGCTATACGCAACGACACACAAAGACATGAAAGTAAAAAAAAACAGAAAAAAACAAGCAAAATAAGCAAAATTGGGGACGGTAAAGACAGTTGACACACTGGAGGTGAAGGATGTCATTCCAGGGTCAATCATGAAGAGAAAAAGGCATGCACAGTCACTCAGCCAGCAGCAGCAGCC
This sequence comes from Megalops cyprinoides, assembly GCF_013368585.1. Taxonomy (NCBI): domain Eukaryota; kingdom Metazoa; phylum Chordata; class Actinopteri; order Elopiformes; family Megalopidae; genus Megalops; species Megalops cyprinoides. The sequence goes on along the minus strand of NC_050587.1, from coordinate 39,121,936 downwards.
ACTGAGAGAATACCTCTGACCAGCTATCAATTAACGCATTTTCCCTTTTCCTTACCCATCATTCAAGGTGACAGTACAGGCTGCGACACCTCCTTGCTGCTGAATGCAAATGCAGTTTCTCTCGGCAGCAGGATGCACTGTGACACATCTGATTCAGCTCTTTGCAGCTTTTTTTTTTTTTTTTTTAACCACAGAGCTGCACATAGGGCAAAGTCACAGCGATTCTTAAGCAGCAAGCAGGAGTGTTTTGGAGTGGTAAGGAGCAGCAGTGTGGTGTAGCGGTAAGGAGCAGCAGTGTAGTGTAGTGGTAAGGAGCAGGGCAGCAGTGTGGTGTAGCGGTAAGGAGCAGCAGTGTGGTGTAGCGGTAAGGAGCAGCAGTGTGGTGTAGTGGTAAGGAGCAGGGCAGCAGTGTGGTGTAGCGGTAAGGAGCAGCAGTGTGGTGTAGCAGTAAGGAGCAGCAATGTGGTGTAGCGGTAAGGAGCCGCAGTGTGGTGTAGCGGTAAGGAGCAGCAGTGTGGTTTAGCAGTAAGGAGCAGGGCAGCAGTATGGTGTAGCAGTAAAGAGCAGCAGTGTGGTATGGTGGTAAGGAGCAGCAGTGTGGTTTAGCAGTAAGGAGCAGGGCAGCAGTATGGTGTAGCAGTAAAGAGCAGCAGTGTGGTATGGTGGTAAAAAGCAGGGCTCTTAACCCAAAGAGGCCTGGTCTGATTTCTCAGTGAGCCAATGAAATTGCACCATTTGTGCAAGTTAAATAACCCCAATTTCCCTGGGCAACAAATAAAAAGTGTCCTGGATTCATTCTGGATAAGAGCTGGTAATATAAATAAAATGCAAATGTGATGCATGGGCCTTTAATGCGCGAGATGAGACCACAGCCATGGACATTTTTATCTTCTGCTACAGTATGCCTCAGAGTCTAGGTTCATTAAAACATGCCCCACAAAGTGGAGCAGATGGCTATCACCGAGGTGTTAGTGCCTGGCATCACACTGGAATCACAGCCATCCTCGCAGCTAACCCCCCTGTGGAAAGGACAGCACCGAGACAAACATCATGTTTAATTTACTGCTAATAGCTGTTTCTTTTTAAAAAAAGGAAAAACTGTGTTCTATTTGGCAGGCTCAGGATTTTCAAACAGCCTCTGTCCAGAAAAAAAAAAAAAAAAAAAAACGGATAGTGTTTTTGGAAATAGTGGTGTCTGACAAACAAAGAGCTTCCCCTCGGACTGAATCAGGACTCCTCATTCCTGAATAAAGGCAAATAGATCTTTGCCTTTCAATAAAAACAAATCAAAATAAAAACAAAAATAGTTTTTTTATTCGTCATGGCAATGGCTGAGATGGTTGATTTGTGTCTGTGCATAAAGAAAGTAGAAAGTCAAAGTTAGTTCAAATGCTGATTGAATCCAGGGTTCTGAAAGGATAAGAGAGAAGGGTCTTACATATAGACATTGGTCATTCCCCACGCCTACATCCCCATTCACTTGCTGTTGCTGTATTCCAGGATTAATACAAAAGCACAGTGGTACTGGGGCACAGGCAGTCCTATTCGCAGTTATTGATCGTTCCATTCTTTACAATAACTGAACAAACACGGAGCGAAAGACCACACAACTGTACGTTCATCTGATGGCTAAAGAGCCAAAGGATAAATGAAAAAAAAAACATAAAGGGGCAGACCTCCCTGGCCTCTGGTTCCTCTTAACGTCTAACCTCTTAATGTCAAACACATTGTCTCCGGAAGGAAGGGTTTGGATTAGCGGTTCATATGCCGGGCTTTCACTGACAGCTGAAGCGATTACCCGCAGAACAAATCCCCCTTATCCTTTAATCAAGAGAACATTCCTATTGAAATTTTATTATTTCTGTCTCAGGGTGCCCTTACGGGCTCGCTGTTACACAGCATGGACATTCTGAGCGCATTTCTGTTTCATCCTGACTACACGCACATGTTCAGACACACAGGTCAGCAAGGTGACCTTTCCAGACCACGCTGGCCCGGGAGAGTCCAGACCAGGTCTGAGATATGGAAACTTCACAACATCTTCCAAAAAAATGACAGGCACTTCGAAAGCAACCAAAGAGATGTTGTTTCAAGGTTCATGGCTGTTGATTTGTGTTTTATTTGCAGACATGATACCTTCATACCTACCACTCTGTGCAATATTTGTGCATTGATAATGAGATCACTTGCAATCAACTGTTGGCATATTCAGGGTCTGTTTTCTTCGGTGTTTGGGCTGAAGAGCACAGATTCCAAAATTCATTGCAGATGTGAAAACAAGGATGTCATTATTTCCCAGAAGAGTTGGTGTCATGCAGGTATGTCCACTCTCTGTCCCTCAGGCTACGCAGAGATTATTATACCATCCAAGCACAGTCCTGTCCAGTGTGACAGGGACTCTGGGGGCATCATAATATGACACAGGGAAGAGCTTGCAGGCCCTCATAAAACCATCTGCCATTTTCTAGCGCACCATATACATTCCAACCTCTGATTCCCCTAGTTACCCATACACACCAAATTTCCACAAAAAAGATTTACCACTTCCAGGCCCAGGGTAAAGTATTACTATGCAGGGATTTGAAATTGAGGACAGGTTTTCCCGACCTAAACAGCTCTCAGGGCAACTACTTCATATTTAGTGAGATTTCTCCACACCGCAGACATAAAATATCATAAAATATCCTTCAGAAGCAACCATGACAGAATGGGTAACAAAAATAGCAAAAGACTGCTGGATCCCTGGTGGGGCCTTGGTTTGTATGAGAATGCTGGCATCAGAGAGGTCCCCTTGAGGAAGATATTCATACCGTTCAGCTCTCAGTAACAGCATGGCAGACTCAGAACCCTCCTTTATAAACGCATTCACTCTGTGACCCCAAACACCCTTTGCCAAATCACAGTCAAACCGCCATGCTGAGGGACTGTCGCTGTGCAGTGCAAAGGTAGTCACATGCAGCTCAGTGTGAGGTGCAACCTCAATCACTTCTACAGCTGGGCTGCAAATAGCATGCAATTATACCGAGATGGAATTGGCAGTAATTGCTTTTTTTTTTTAGGTTAAAACACACATTTCGAAACACACGGCATCCACTCGCAAATGCAGGTGTAATTTTGACCATAAACCATTTAAACAAAATCTTTCAAAAAAATTTAGCCACAAAACCAAAATGACAGAGAACGTATTTGCATTTACATTTACATTTAATCATTTAGCAGATGCTGTTAACCAGAGAGACTTACACAGGGGTCACAAAAAGGTCAGGCTAACAACAGAGACCAAAGTCATATCTGAGAGTAGGAGTCTTTACGTAACACACATCTGGAAATGATTAATCCAAAGGAAAAATGGTTTGATGAAGATTAAAATCACTATGAAAAAGTCAAAGACAATTATCTGAACAAAAACAGAGATTCTGTTTTACACCTGACATCTCCAAACAGTAAAAATGTAAAGGCAAAACACAAAAGTCAAGAGCCTATAAACCAAAATAATGCCTGAAACTTGGTGCAGATTAAATCAACAAAACTGAAGAATTAGCCATCCAAAATGAAAGCATTCAGAAAATATATTTTCAAAACCTTTATGAAGAAATACCATAACGAAGAACAAAAACATGTAAAAAAAAAATCAAATTTGTGAAAAACTGAAAGCTTTGGGAATCCGGCACTGGAGACAGCCAGAACCCATTAGACAATCCAATATCTGCTGAGGAGCTGCATGACAAACTCAAATCCCCCAAGTTTAGGCATTTTTAAATAGTTTAATTACATTTCCTCTCATGGGATCTTTGGCAGCATCCATAAATAAAGTACTTTTTTTGGAACATGTAATTGTTTGATTGGTCACAACTATATGATAGTATAGTATATGTACGTATGTATGTATGCATGATTGAATGTATGATTGTATGTATGATGTGCATATGCATATTTAGTTTTATTTATTTATATTAATATTTGTATTTTTTATACCTCTTATATGTTCAGATTGTACTGTCTGTGCATTTCCACAGCTCAGGGTGAGAACAGAAACAGGTCCACAGAGAAAAGGGAACACCATCAGAGACAACGCACACACAGGGTGGGGCTTATCTGTCTGACAAGGTTATGGCAGGTGGAACAAAATGTTTTTTTTTTTTTTGTTTTTTTTTTGGGGGGGGGGGGGGGGGGGGGGGTACTAGTAGAAGTAGCTGAAACGGGAATAGAGAGGGCAAAAAATATAGAATTCATTATAAACAAGTATGGCAAAAGTGATAAAATAGCTAAATAAATCATTAAAAGTGTTTGAATGAGGAGTGAAAACACGAAGGTGTCTTTTTCTATTTTTGCTTTGTCTTCTCACAACCAACTGTTTCCCACTCATTTATATCAACTGCTTTTCCTAGCCGGGGGGGGGGGGTGTCAATCAATTCACTAGTTACCTGTCTGAATACACATATTCTCATGCACACGAAACCTGGAAGCAGTAACATAATGCATTTAAAAGCATACATACGTTTTCCTTTATTCTGCATTGTTGTAATTGCATTTTTTACAGTCCGTTACTGCTCTGGCAACGTGGCTTCTGTTTGTCTTGCAAATACAGCAGCACTGAATTGAAGCTGAACTGAGAGGGAGAATGGCCGAATAGGAGAGTGAAGCAAGAATGTGAGAGAGAGAAAGAGGGGAGAGAGCAGAGAAAGGGTGGCAGGAGAACAGGAAAGAGTGAAAGAGACACACAGAGAGAGCCATGGAGAGGACAGATGAGGGCCGAGGGGAAGAGAATTTAGAGAGTGAGGAAGACAGGCAGAGGATGGCTGCTTGTACACAACAGAAAATAAGACTGCGAGTGCGGCATTCAGAGGGAAAGGTAAGCTTCCGCTATCGGGCACTGTAATCTCCTGGAGGTCTCGGAAGAGCATTCAATGATGGCACTTTATGGAACACAATTTGTAGGTCCTATAATAAATAAGCAGGTGAATAGCTTCCACCTCACATTCTGGGACTGCCGGTATAGCGGACAGCAAGACTAACCTGTAAAGGCGATGACAACTGGCTGGATGTATAGGCCTCTGACTGAACTCTGAGGCAAAGTCAGGTGAAGGTTGTCTGAAGTGTCTCCATTGCAGGAGCTTGCACTGCATTCTAACAAACAATTCCTGAGCGGGGACGTATGCTTTCATCTGACAGCATGGCTTTAATGTCTGTCTGGATGCCTCCAGCATTCACAGGTACAAATGATGCATTTTCTGTAAATCAGCACAGACTGTACTGAGCAGCGTAAACAGACCTGCCATTCAGAGCATTCAACAGAATTATGACAAACCCACAAGGAAAGCCATTTAGGTCCTCATTCGCTAAGGACACTCAGGACGGCCACAAGTTAGTGTGCGTAAATAAACAGAAAGAAGTTTTTTCTTTCTCTTTCTCTTTCTGTGGCTGTCTTACTCTGGCTAAATATGCAAATGATTAATTATGGACAGCTCCTTTGAAAAAATACTTTTGTGTGTGTGTGTGTGTGTGTGTGTGTGTGTTGTGAAGTTATTTGATTTCCAACGTGGTGGATTCAGACGTGCAGTCAAAGCACCGACTCATAGAATATGCATGAGAGTTAAAAAGAAATTGGATCCTCAAGAACTTGAACTGTTTGTATAAGAGGTTAACCAACACTGTGCAGAGTGCTCACCATGGAAATGATCTATATTAGTCCAATCCTACACTGAAATCCTCAAAAATAAGAAAAAACGGTGTACGGACATGCACCATGCATGCAGAACGCCCGCTTTGAGCCTCTTCTCCTGCACATCTCTACACACTCCTGTGCACTCATCAGCGTTAATAAGCAATTACCTCAGAATCGTACTTCAAATAGCTCTTAATGAGGCAAGTCTCCAGAGTAAATGGACTGGATAAAAATACCTGTGGCTTTCGTGAGCTAAGCCTCTTTCCAGTGCGATGTGATGAATTTGCCATCAGATCTCCGCAGGTATGTCAAACACCCACGCTCCGCGCCACGCGTGGAGGTACACGATGCACGGCTTTATAATTACATACTCACAACGTCTCTGAATCCTCACGTCTCTGATAGATAGGCCTGTCTTTGACACTAAGGGTTTGCTGTGAGGGGTCAGCCGAGCAAAAGTATTTCAGAGCGAATCTTGCATATTACAAGAAGTGAAAAGATTTTCTTAAATGAAATTTTCAGTCTGTTTTTCTCTCCATTGTCCATGTCTAAAGTGACCAAAGAAAGGCACACTCACACACGCTGTGGGCTGCAAGACACCTACTGACTGACACAGTGACAGAAATGGGGTGAATATGTGAGCTTAATGTCTACTGACTGAACAAAACGGCAAAAGAGCATCCCCTAATGAAGGCTGCAACAGCTGCAGAGGTCCAGTCCTTTCTTCTTGTCCATGAAAGGGTTTTGCGTAATTTCCCAATCACATGTGCCTCGGTGTGAAGCAGAACCTTCATCTTTCCACCCAAAACCGCAGATTTGTTAAATGTTTGAGGATCGCTGTGTGTTCATTTTCACCCGTGTCAATAATTGTTTCACTCACATCAAGTGCATCTGAACATGTTAATTGTGGTTGGAGAGGAGGGGACATATACACACACATATATATATATATATATATTTATATATATATATATATATTTTTTTTTTAATACTTGTTCTTTCTGTTCATTTTTGTGAGAAGCATCAGCCAGCCTCTCCATACTTAGATATTTGTAAGGTGGTTATCCCTTTTTTATAAGACGCTTCACAGGAGGCGACGCCATCTATGGAAAATCATCTTCATTTGATTTCTAACACGAGTTTGTGCTTCACTGAGTGTCTCAAGAGGGCCGGTAATCGACACAGAGGCAGAAATTTGGCTAAACAGCGAGCTTAACGTCCTCTGCTTGAGCGATATGACAAAACAGGCGGTTGATCCATTGCCATGCAACCGTAATCAAGACAAATAAGATAAAAGGATGACAGTCTGGCCGAGCCCCCATCACCGCCCACATCTTCAGAGAAACAAAATGGCCGCCAAGACGCTGCCTGACTTTGACAAAAGCCCTTCGATCAGTCGTTCAATCGGCTGAACAGGATTATATTACTCTCGCATGGATGGCATGTTTTATCATTCTGTGACAGGCCCCATCCATCTTCCTTTCAGCCATGAGCGTCACAGGTTGGGTGGGTGGGAGGGGAAAGGGGGACCGGTTCACCAGGTCTTATGGATAGGAAGCGTCCGGGTTGCGTCTCTGAACTCAAAAACTCACTCTCTTTTTTGAGTGCCAGCTGGTTTGTCCTGTCGGGCTGCAGAGGCGGTACCCGTAAATCAAGAGGGGTCCGTGCAGAGGAGGACAGAGAGGTGTGTCGGGCCTTTGGTTCCTCTTTTCGAGTTCCACTTTGATTGAGGAGGCTTGTCATGTACTTGCTTCCTTCGTCTGCTGCGACTGTGTGGAGTGTTACTTCCACTTACAGTGTCAGCACTTACCCCTGGATTCAATCAAAGCATGCAAAGGGAAAGTGATACTCAAAGACAAAACCCCTCATAGATAACCCAGGAACTGTATTACAATGAATCTTATCTATATTACTGGAACTGGATCGAATCAAAACCACCATGGAGGAGGTCACCGATATGCACAATTATGCCTGGCAGTTTAGATTTGCATTGTTGTTTATTTTTTTGTTCCTGAGAATGACTGGTTGCCTCTGAATTCAGTTGTAAGCAGGCATTGTGCAGCATATCCTATTAAATTACAAGATTTTTCTCCGAGACAACAGTGCCCTTTGCGCAGCTTTGAGCACGGCAGAGCGCGTATGAAAAACCTCTTAATCACGAGGTAGAAGACGTGACAGTGTGCAACCGCTGACCTTTCCGGCCCCGCAAACAATGCAGAACATTGTAATGTAATTTGCCCATCTCGTTCCGCCCAGTTCACAATAACAATTTTCTCTAAACAAGAGCTCACTAACTGATGTGGAAAGACATTTCACAATGTGTTAATACCTTGAAGATTTTACATGCACAGCTAGTGGGTTCAGCCAACCTACATTTGACATTGGCTGACTTTTTGCTTGTTTATTGCCTCAGGCCAGTCCTCTGCAATAATGTAAGCCCCCATCCAATCAGATGTCGGGATGCACGGGGATGAGCCAATAGGAAAGTGACTGCCAGTGTAGCCGTGGTCACCAGCACACACATGCGGAGTAGGGGGAGCGCGGATTTTGAAACCCAGGTTCTGCATGGACCGAGCCGGTTCCGGGAAGCGCTTGTGATGTCCAGCTCCTCCTGGGATAGAGAGTCGGGTGACAGCCGGGCCAGAACCTCCAGAGCCGCCCGCTGACCGGACTGGACGGCACCACTCATGTAGCCACACCAGCGGGTGGCCGTCTCTGTGCCGGCCCAGTAGATCCTGAGGAGCACGCCCACACCCACACATTAGCCAATGCCCATGACCAGCTGGTCTCGTACAAGTCACCAGCCCAATACAAAGCAAATCCCCACCCCCAAAAAAGAGGCTAAAATGACCACTCGCAACATGGGTCCCTATCCTTTCTCTTACCCCCCAAAAAATGATAATAGTCACCTGCACCACTTATCAAAAACTTCTTAAACACCCCACCCCCCATACACATTCATGCCTTTTCTTTCACTTCAGCCCCCCCCCAAAAAAAAACCATGTCATACCATGCCCAAAACAGGTCATGCCCTCCCACTACTCTCACAGTCATCCTACACTCTCTGCACCCCATAAGCCATCCCTCTCCAATCAAGCACCCCCAACTCCCAGCATGCTTTGCATCCCCTCTGGTCATGTCATGACCCTTCTTCAGCCCCACATGAGCATTCACCCCTAACAGACCGCGGCAACGCTCGGGTAAAATGCAAATGTATACATCACCAGGACTAATAACCCCACGGCACGCAAACGCTTTCCTACTGGCATGAGCAAACATCCACATCCGATGTGACCACGTCAGCGCCATGCATCTGAGTTGTACGGTCAGGAATGACAACAAAATTATCTATTAATATTAGAAGCTATAGGTTGTTTTGTTGCGATTGTGAAACATTGTGAAACAATTACGTCATGAGGTGTTCAGGCTGACAGAAAGCACTGTGACCCTAATATAAAACTGTGTACGTGTGAAGTGGGCCTCTGTAGAATTCTGCATAACCCTTCCATCTGCATGTGGTCTTCTCATAGTATCACGATGGGGCTGTAAAAATTATTTCCAGAAGGTAAGTTAATAAAACAGGAGGCACAGAAGTCCTCACCGCTGAAGAACATGCAACCCCCACACATCTCCATTTTTACCATGTTGGAGCACATCTTCTCACATCTGTCGCAATCTGTGTGTATTTCTGTATTCCTGTTTTTTTTTTAATGTATGCATTATGTATGGATGAATTTATTTATTCATAAGCCCCTTGAGTCAGTTTTGCCAAGCTGCCATTTCAGTGGCCTCTCCCTGTTATGTCTCCCTCTCTCTCCCTTTCTCTTTCCCTCTCTCTCTCGCTCTCTCTCTCTCTCTCTCTCTCTTTCCCTCTCTCTCTCTCACTCTCTCTCTCTCTCTCGCTCTCTCTCTCTCACTCTCCCTCTCGTTCTCTCTCTCTCTTTCCCTCTCTCTCTCGCTCTCTCTCTCTCTCTCTTTCCCTCTCTCTCTCACTCTCTCTCTCTCTCTCTCGCTCTCTCTCGCTCTCCCTCTCGTTCTCTCTCTCTCTCTTTCTCTCTCTCTCTCTCTCTCCCTCTCGCTCTCTCCCCCCATTACGTCCAGCCGTTATTGTCTTTATTGGAATGACAATAGCCGAAATTATACTGCAAAAGCATCTCAAGAGAGGAGAATAACTCCAGCGATGAATAATAAAAGGTGTAGGATGAGTGAGGATTCAGATCATTAGGTAGGCTGGGAGGAGGGTCAATGATCCAGTTTTCAAATTATTGAATAAATGTCATCCTAATTTTTGTGCATGTTTCACAGCATGCAAGGAAACATCTTCCTACCGCTACCTCGACTGCCACACACAGACCACATAGTTTGTCCTCCCATAGCAACCCTAACTGCCCTGGCCCTAAAGTCCCAGCTCTGCTCACTGAGACTGTACTTCATCAGGAGCTGTCTCCGGTTTGTATGACGAAATACTCAGCAAGCAAAAGTATTTTTCTCTACTTCTTTCCTTTTCTTTCTCTCTCTCTCTCTCTCTCTCTCTCTCTCTCTCTCTCTCTCTCTCTCTCTCTCTCTCTCTGCCTTGACTCAAGACATGAAAAGCTTAACAGATTTCCTACCTCCACGCATTCCTAAGACCTGCATCGCAGTTAGAAGTAGCTGTGTGCACGTTTCGCTCTTATGTTGTGACAGATAAAGAAGCCGGCATCAAAGGAGTTATGGCATTAGTTCTAAACAAATAGCTCCCTGCACATAATGAGACAGAAGTATGACGCCACGCACTCTTTCACAGAGGTGCACGGTTTAATGTTCCGCGGTTGAGAGATCAGAGGCTTTATTTTTGTCTTTTTCACGCGTTACCCCACGCTGCGCGCCGTGCGATTGGAGATACAGCCATTCCGCCGTGACTCACTCGACATCGGCATCTAGCTGGAGGTTTTTTGCAGGTGCAATAAAAAGCTCCTGGTAGGTCATGGCTATGAAACTCCCAATTTAGGGGGATTATCTCAGAAGCAAGCCCTGGGCATACCGACTCCCAGGACATCAGACAACACATCAGACATGAGAAGCAGCACTATCCTGCCCTGCTGCTACCCAAATGCAGTTTCCACAGATTTTAGGCCTGGGTGCGACCCCGACTGGCCCTCAATTTTGAATTAAATACAAGCCTTACTGACATATGCACGTATTTATTTCCTTAAAATTATTTCGATGAATGAATGACATATGAATTTCCATATAGTCAGGGCATGAAGGTTGTGTCTGATGTGGGTGTAGTGGCACATAAATTTAGTTTGGAGTCCCATGAAGGGAACACACCTGGCCATGGGCCGAAGTTCTTGATCCCAAATCATAAACATGGGAAAGAAAGGGGGAGGTGGGGTGGAGGAGGAGTGGGATGGAGGAAGCAGCTAGCACAGAAAGGAAGGGGTGGGTGGGATTTTTATAGTACCGGACAGGACCGGTTTGCCTAGGTGTGGACTATCTGAAGATTCTCTTAGCTCAATAAATGTTGAACATTAAAATTCCTTCAAAAACTGTTTCCATGTTTTTATCCGCTGTGCTGGTGCGAGGTCATATTAAATGGAATTTGAAGATGCCAGCTGGCAGACGCAGGGTCACTTTTAAAATATATTTTCAGGAGCCTGTCAAACATTAAAATATTCAAAACTCTTGTTTCTTATGAACCATCTGTTTTTGTCCTGACATGTTGATTAAAATTTTATTTTGGTGTCAGTTTGTTTTAAAATATAAAATTCCACACTAAGTGTTTCAAGGTCTCTCAATTGCGTTCCAATGGACATTGCTGCATGCTTGATAAGGAAAGCTGGTAATTCTACTTTAAAAAAGCAATCGGCTATTAGTTTGTGCAGGTGCTAGGTGCATATTCACTTTTTAACTCTGGCCTGTCACTGATACAGGTGACACCTTTTACTTAATAACCAGTGGGAGTCACTGCTGCATATGCTTCTGTCTTCAGTCTGTAGTTTACTTGCTTGCGCAAAGCTGAACAACAATAATAATAACACAGGATCCATTACAGTGAAATAATAATCAGGGTTGATTTAATAATTAAGTGTCTCTAAGGTGCAGAGTATCGCACTGACAACAATACTTCTCGCTGTAGAGCTCCAAGTGCAGGTCAGCTATATTTTTTGTGTTATTCCATAGGCGCAGTAACTTGGCAGTGATCAGGATTCAACACTGCCATCTCCCCTATCTACCTTATTGCCTTATTGGCTGACATTTCTTTAGCTGTGTGAGTCTACTCCCAGGCCATTACAAAAGGACTGTGTTGCCCGTACCCTGGGGTGGGTGGCGGAGATCGTCTGCCCCCTGAGAATATGATGTTAGACTGAACCGCACACCACACACTCACAGGGAACGAGGTGTCGCTGCTGCAGGCCTGCCCTTTCAGGGAAGAACCTCAGGGCTGAACCCCTGCATTTCGGCACCGTCACTCCCAGCTCCCCGTATCCCCCCCAGAGTAATGCAGTAATGTCACTGCATTACACTGCATGACACTGTGTTACGCTGCGTTACGCTCATCGATCGGCATTGGGGCTGCGCCTGTGTTAGCCTGATGGATGGTTCTGGATCACTGTGAGGTGCTCTGTCTGCGCTGAAATGCAGCATAATTCTGCTTTTACAATCCCTGTTTATGAACCAGGTGCTCTCTGAGTATGGTTATGGCTGTATGCATACAGCCCAGCACCGTCTTCAACCTGATGTATTATGAAAGATGTGCTGATCTTTCCATTGCAGCCCTTGTTCTTGTTGGTCTTGTATCATAAACCACGTGTATTTTGCTATGACAACATCACAAGCTGATGTGGATGAAATGTCTCATGCAAAAACAGCAATCAATTTCCCAATCACTCAATCTGTCAACTGATCAATTAAGCAATTAAGTGATTAATCACAAATGAATGAGGGGGAGCTTACCTTCCACAGGGTCTGCGGAGGCTGCGATGGTAGTAGGTTAACATCCCTGGTGCCATGATGTTCACCGGACCCCCCTGACTGAAGTCCTCCCTCGCCCAGTCCTGCAGCCAGAACCGAAACGGTTACTCAGTCAGCCACTGCACTCTTAGTCAGAGCGCTGCCAGTACCTTAAGCAAACAAACACAAGGCCACAGTCAAATACTTCTGTTGGTCACACAGTTGCTTTAAACTCTTTTTTTAAACTTTTTTTCGACCCTGACAGTAAGTCTTTGTTACAGTTTCCTTAAAGGAGGCTGTCTTTAATTGATTGATTTTTCTCCTTCAAGAATCTGTTATCGTTGAAAGCATAACAGAGAGACTGAACACTCTCACAGTTTTGCCACCATTGAAAAAGGAAAAAATATTAGTCTGATTAAAAAGGCAAGATGCCTGATAGATCCAAATCAAGGAATGGAATGGATAGATCTTCCCTCTACTAAACTGGCCTCTGACCATTTAAAACTTGACAGAGTAAACCTGCCACGGCAAACAGAACTTACTTTTGGCTTGAGATGTGGCTACATTCCTCCAAGGATATCTGCAGCCACAGCAATTTGCCGTTTCTGTGTGGTTTTCTGGGGATCTATTGTTACCACGGAGACAGGCCTGTTGTTACCAGGGAGACTGGCGGACCGTCTTCTGGATGGGATAGACCCACTGTGGATGTCTCGCACGACCATACCTTTTCAGGGTTTTCAGGACGCTTCCTCCTTGCTTTGGCGAGAGCGGGATTAGTCCCGGTGTCGCTAGGGAACGGGGAATTTCGTTGCTCTGTGACATTTACGCCGTCGGTGGCATTTATGGTCTGAGCAGGGCAGGCGTGATTTGTTCTGGGCAAAGCTCTTAAACTCCGGATAATCCGGTGCCCCCCCCCCCCCGCCCCCCCCATGCCAGCCCCTTGGGGGCGCTAAAGTGCTCACCTTTTCTGCATAGTGTATGAAGGTGAAGGCTTCGGGTCCCAGATATCTCTGTAGGCTGGAGATGACAGCATCCCTCCTCTCCTCCTCCTGAAAGCGAGAGACACCAGCACTGATACACCTGCACTCCTCCCATAATGGTGCAATGTCCCACCCCCTCTGGCCGATTGACCTGAGTGCAGCTGAGCTCTATGGGATGGTGGCCAGGCCGACTTGAACGATAGATATTTCAAAAGTTGCATAAAATGATATGTGACATATTTTAGAAACCTTTTAGCATCCTTTGTAATAATTCAAAGATGGATTTTTCCAGCTATCGAATTAAGGATTCATATGTTGAGATAAGACTGGCTGGCATGTACTTCAGGATGGAAATGACCTTCCTTTACTAATCACTAATGCTTTTTCAATAAATCTTGCATGAATTCACCCCAAAGATGGATGTTTTTTTTTCCCTTTTCCCTTTCCCCTTTTTTAAAGGTTTAATAAAAAATGGGATTTTCAGGGGTGAATTAAAGGACGAATACAGAAGGTAATTTTCTTTAATCCTGACATAATTATGACAAATTATGACAGAAAAAGGTATTTGTTCAGGTCAGGTGAACTCTCTCGGTTCATATGCTATAGAGCTAAATGGGACTCCATGGGCATTTGGGACAAACTGCAAGCTAATCCCCACAAACAGGGCAGTCTGTGAAGTCTGAACATTAATTAAAACATTAATTTGTTTTTGCTTTGCAGTTGCTTACCATTTACATCATCAGCAGTTCATTTGTTTTCCAGAAATGTGACACTCTTCACAGTAATCTCCCCACAATCCTCACTGTGTAAAGAACTGCTCTTATTTCATGAATTTTAAAACCGCTCCCATCCCAACAGGTAATCTGACACCTGCTGCGCTTAATTCTTTCCTTATCTCTGTTAATACTTCCAGTGGGGAAAACACTGACTTGACTGAAGGATCGGAAATGACAGATGGGTTTGTCTGCATTCACATGTCAGTCAGAAAGGGGGTGTGATTTGGGACCCCCCCCCTCCCCCACCTTACTTTATGCCTGGGAACAACCCCTTCTGCTGTCCCCAAACCCACCACCCCCGTCTACATCCTGTCATTGATGCTGCCCGGTGTGTTGGTGGTTTTTATGCATATGGGTCGCGACCCCTCACCGTTCTGGTGCTCCAGTCCAAGGCCTGCTCACCCGCGATGAACCCCACCAGCGCTGGGTTTCCGGCGGGGCTGGTGGCGTCGAAGGTGACGCTGAAGGGACACTCCTCAGAGGGCTGGGCCACGATCTCCCCGGAGAAGCCCTTCTCACGCCAGAATGCCTGCGGACAGGGGAAATGCCCGGCGGGCGAGAGAGACACCCCAAAATCAGCCGGGAGGAGAGGGAGAGGATTCATACACTCTACAATACATGCAGATGCAGACACAGATTCATACACTATTCAGTACAGACAAAACTGGCTTCATTTCACATGTCATGTGTATATAATACATGGACAACAACATTACTGTCATACATAAAATATCAACTATAAGTCACTTTCTAGAAACATCCCAAATGCAGCCTATAGAGCAGAATACAGGAACACTAATGTGCTTTTTGGCATTAATATTTAAGGACATTTCATGAACAGTAATGTGTGTCATGTACATGGATATTAAAATGCATGTTCAAAGCAGTAAGTAGTGCACAGACATGTGTGCATGTGATGTGATGTAATGTCATGTAATGCCATGTAATGGCATATGATATGTATGTATTGCACAGACAGGGGCATGCAGCTCTTCCCACAACCACCCCCCTGGCGCAGAGGGTCCCGTGTGGGGGGGGTCACTCACAGTGGGGTAGGTGATGATAAACTTCATCATGTGACCCACAGGCATGCTCTGTGTGAGCTTCTCTCTCTCTGTTGGCAGTGCAGGGGTGTAGAGGATCTTGGCTGAAACAGGAAGACACAGGTAATGAGATGGCCTGGGATAACCTTGCAGTCCTGGAAAGGGCAAAAGATGACAGGCGGGCGCAACATTTCTTACACCGGAGATATAGATATCTATTTAAAAAAAGGCCACATCAGTGCTGTCCTGTTCTAACATGAGAAAAACTCGACTAACTTTGGAGATTAAAGTTCCACATGATGGTGGATTTAGAGTTCAAAGGCAAATCCAATTTCTAACTTATTCCATGCAAAACGCCCATGCCATGGGAGCAGAGAGCCTCGTCTGGCGCACACCGCAAGGAAACGGCGAAACCCGGCAACGCCGGAGTGCCGCTATCAATCACTGTAAAAGATGAGCGCTGTTCGCAGGCAGAGGCTCGCTGTCCTCTCTCATCTGGCAGAGTGCTTGTCTTTACATCTCACCCTGAAAGAAAAATGGGGCCATTTAAGAGTCTGCCGTCCTGCCACACTGGGGTCCACCCCCAGCTCTCCCACAGGCACTCCATCTTTCTTTCTGAACACCCCCCGTATCTGACACACTCTTATTCATGTGCTGTCCTCCGCTTTCACTGTCCTCTGGAAACCCCGGCCAGGATCACTGAGGTTCCCAGTCGTGGTTCCCAGTCAGGGCAGGTCAGGTCACTGTCACGGAGAGGTCCCTCAGAACCCTTCAATGAGCGTGGCCAATCAGGGAGAGCGTCCCTTAAGAAGTGACGGCGATGTAGACTTTGCTCTCTTGACATGTATGCACAACATCAACTCACAAAGGAACACATACACACACACACACACACACATTCACACATGCTAACTCATATGCAAACTGACACACACCCATCAACTCACAAAGGAATGCACACGCACACGCACACGCACGCACGCACGCACGCACGCACACACACACACACACACACACACACACACACACACACACACACACATCCACACACATGCACACGCATTCTTACATTCATGCACATACACACGCATACACTCACACGCATCCATACACACAAACACACAAACATATACGTCCAGACACACAAATATGTGTCAGCTCATGCTCACAGACGTGCGCACTCAGATGGGCACCATGAACTAACTTTTTTTATGGACATACATCTGAGGCTGAAACACACTGCGGGAAGGTTTATTTATTCATGATGAAAACATTTGCTAAAAATGATTAAATGTGAGTAAGTGTTCTGGAATGCTGTCCTTGGCAGCCATGAGTGGGAGCTCTCTGACACCATTTGTGACAGATGCAAAGTAAGAGATATAAACATTTCCAGAGAGGCGACACGCAGCTAAAACACTCTCATATTTGAGCTGTGCTGTTTCCATCACAACAATTAATTTGAGAAAGAGCCAAACAGCTCATGTATTTTTCAATTGGGGGGAAAAAAAGGAGGGAAAAAGATGCACTCCACTCTTTATGAATTATGGATGGCTCTGTGGATTAAAGTGAGCAACTGGCGCGCGTGTGCGTGTGTGCACGCGTGTGTGTGTGTGTGTGTGTGTGCGTGTTGTGTGTCTGTCTGTGTTTGTATCGCTGCTGTCCCTCTGTCGGGAAGCTCCCTCTGGGGACCGGCGTATCTTAACTTTGCAGTTTCCAGAGGAATATTTCACACGTCAACAGTTTTGAGTGCCATTTATTTATTCATGCATGTATGAATGGACTGGTCGGCCATGCATGTGACTGCACCGTCACCCCCGGGTCTCCTGATGGAGAGAGAGAGAGATGATCGAGCCCACCCCTCTCCGATCGATGGCACATTATTCATCTCTGTCCCCAGACTCGTGTAATTAAGCAAGCTGGCTGGGCTCCACTTTGCCCCCCCCATCCCCCCACACCCCCGCCCCCGCCCCGGGAGAGAGCTGTATGGCCCACGATCCTCCCTGTCTCTGCAGAGAGGAGGAAATAGCTCATCACATCCCTCTAAACAGCGAGAGGGACAGCCAGGTGGGTCAGGAGCCAATTCTCTCCATGCAAACCGATGAACTCCGCCCCTATCGCCACGGCGATTGAGCTAATGCCCGTGCCATTTGTTTTCGTGACCGAAGCCACAGGGAGAACAGAGGCGCTCACCTGCTAAATGTGGAGGGGAGGTGACGATGACGGCTCTGCAGGTGTACGTGCTGGAGCCCGTCCTCACCTGCGCTGTGTCACCGCCCTGTGAAGGGACGCACACAGACACGCACATGCACACAGACACACACAGACATACACACAGACATACACGCACACACAGACACACACGCACACACAGACACACACACACACACACAGACACACACACACACACAGACACACACAGACACACACACACACACACACACACACACACACACACACGCACACAGACACACACAGACACACACGCACACACAGACACACACGCACACACGCACACACAGACACACACAGACACAGACACACACACACACATGCACACACGCACACGCACACACACACACACACACACACACATCTGACGTTAAAATGTGAGTGATTTCATCTCAGTCTATAAATATGCTTTGCAGCACAATGTATAATTTTCTATAATGAAAACCTTTTCTAGCCAAGAATATTAATTTATCCAGAGCTGGGGACAAAAAGGTTACCATAAAGCTGACACCACTCAATCAGACTAATACACGCACGCACACACACGCGCACATACACACTTACATAGGGCTGATGTAAAAATGTGGGTGATTTTCTCATCTCCATGTATAAATGTGCTTTGCACCACAGTGTATAATTTTCTAAAATGAAAACCTCTCCAAGGCAAGAGCATTAATTTATCCAGATGTGTGGACAAAGTTGACATCTCTCATTCAAACTCACAACACCCACTGTCACACACACACCTGCAAACACACACACACTCACTCATGCTCACTCACACACAAGCACGCATTCACTGTGACATCTCTAACACTCACACATACATTTCACACACACATATGCTCACCCTTTCACACACAAGCACATTCTTATTCACTTATTCACTCTCTCTCCCTGTGTCTCTCACAGACACGCACAAATACACACATGCACACACACTCTCTATCACACGCACACACACAAACACACACATACACACACACACACACACACAGGCGCACACACACACACACAAATTCACAGACACACACTCACATATAGTCTCTCTCTCTGTCACACACACTCACACTCACACACACTCAGTCACTCTCTCTCTCTCTCTCTCTCACACACACACACACACACGCTACCCTTACCCTGTGCTGTACAGTAAAAAAGAGCTGATGGATGGGGACATGTTACTGGCCCCCTGTCCCCAGTCCCTTGTCTGTCTCTCACTGCTGGGTATTTTACCTGCTCAATAGCTGTCACTGCAGAACCCAGGAGAATATTCTCTCTCCCAATCTGCTCTGCCAATCTCTCAGACAGCTGCTGGGTGCCCCCCTGTGGTCAAACAGGAGAATGGCAGCTCTATAAATGAAACTTCCTCCCCCATTGAGAGTGTTCTCCCAGGGATCAGTACAGCACAAGTAGGAGATTATACAACCAGTGCATTCCATTATAAGGTGTGGGTGCAGTGAACTCTTCAAATAATGGCAATAATTGGTTTCCATGAGAAGTAGGCCTATATGATAAAACAACTGAATTAATGTGTTTAACCCTTATGGTTCTCTGTCTGAGGTCTTCAGTTAAATGATTCTCCATCTCTTTCTAACCACCCCCTTCATCCCGCTCTCTGGCCTTCCTCTTTCTCTCGCCTTCTCCCTCTCTCCCCACCTCCTCTCTCTCCCTCTCTCTATCTCTCTCTCTCTCTCTCTCTCTCTCTCTCTCTCCTTAAAATGCATTATGAGGAATGAAGAATACATAAATCAGACCGTGGGACATTTGTATGTTCTCTGACGGCGGTCTCCGCCCGTCTCTGAGGGTGAGGGTGTGTGGGGTCACCTTGACTTTGAACTCCTGGGCGGAGCCGGGCGTGGCCTCCAGAAGGGGCAGGATACCCCCGGCGGCTGCAGCAAACATCAGGAAGTAGAGAAAGGACAGCTGGGAAGGCTCCATGCCGAACAGCGTCCTGCTGCACAGACCCATTTGCTGCTTCAGCTCTGTGGAGAGAGACACGGCTCACTCTTACTGTACTGTTACTGTAAAACTACTGCTGTTACAGCTACTGTACCACTCTTACTGTAAAACTACTGCAGTTACTAGAGAACTACTGCTGTTACAGGTACTGTACCACTTTCACAGTAAAACTACTGCCGTTACAGGTACTGTACCGCTGTTACTGTAAAACTACTGCCGTTACAGGTACTGTACCACTGTTACTGTAAAACTACTGCCGTTACAGGTACTGTACCACTGTTACTGTAAAACTACTGCTGTACTGCTGTGACAACTGCTGTACTATTTTTACTGTAAAAATGCTGCTGTTACAGTAAAACTTCTGCTGTTACACCCACAACGCTTGCATCGCTGCTGTTACCGCCGCTGTACTACTGCTACTATCATCACTACCATCACTCTACGGCTGCTGCTACAACCGTTAGCGCTATTGCTACTGTTACCAGGACTTCCATTAGCACTGCTCCTACTGTCACTATAGCTACAGGTGCTGCTGCTGCATCAGCTGTGCACAGTTAAATCCCACGTGCAGCTCTCTGACCATGACCTGACCGTGGGTCCAGATGTGTCTCTCCATGTAGGACTGCAGGGTCATTCCGTCGTACTCCCGCGCGTCGGGGATGGAGGTGGGGTCGTCCACCGATACCGCCTTACACAGCCTGTCAATCTGAAAGGCAGCAGAGACAGCGTCCGCTCTGAGTCTGCGGCGGGGAGACTGCTGACGGAGAGGCCAGTGCCAGCAGCGTAGCGCTACGGCCGTTGACCTGGGTTTGAACCCCAAGGGTTTGCCGGTTTGATTCCCAAGCGAAGCACTGCCCTTGTGCCCTGGAGGAAAGTGCTTCACCTGATATTGCTCCATTTAGTATCCAGCTGTATAAACGTATCACAGGTAAAAATGCAAACCATGCAGGTCTCCACGGATCACATCGTCTCCTACACAACTGTGGTGGAATGTAAATATACAATACAGCACATGCAGCACAAATATGTAGTGTCCGTTGTGCAGCAAGCAAATATATTGCATTCAGTGTATGGAATGTAAACATGTAACATTCAACTTACATTGTGTGGAATGTAAATATGTAACATTCAACTTACATTGTGTGGAATGTAAATATGTAAGATACGTTAAATGGAGTGTATGTCACATAACACAACTGGCAATGCCTTAGGAGTTCACTGAACAGGCCTCTTTGCTGTAAATACACACTGGTCCATTTTCCTTAATGGGCCCTTAGCCATCATAGCTTTGGCTCTCAACCACAAGGCAGAAAGCAGGTAGATTCAGGTAAAGCAGGTCCAGATTTGGGGAGTAAAGGGGGTAAATTCTCTTGCCTTCCAAAGAAAGAGGGTCATATCCAGCAGGACCAGTGGGGAGCAGGATGGGATGCTGGTGGTGTAGGTGCGGACCTTTGCCCCCGGCCCACCCATGTGCTGCACCTTCTTTCCTGCTGTGTATTGTGGGTAAATCTCCAGGCCAAGCTCCCGGATGAGGTCCATCACGTGGGTCTGTGTGCTGTGCGATCGAGAGCAGACCGACAACCAGAACATTAATGGTTAGAGAAGTGAGCTGGCAACCAGCAGGTGGTAGGTTCAGATCCTGGAATAATGCTGTTGATGAAAAACATGTAAAAATGTAAGCTCTGTCAGTAGTCCACCATAACAGCCTTGGGTCTCTGTGATGCAAGTTAACAGTATTGTTAACATACAGTGAAAGATGGAAGACACTGTATCTCCGTGATGGCTACACTACGTGTAGTAAACTCATATTTTTTAAATTTAGATTGTAGTGTCAAGGATTTCCCATCATAGTATTGGTAAACAGCAAGTAATTAGTTCATTGCAAGTAATGAGTTTCTGTCAATAGTCCATGTTGGCAAGACAACAAGTAGAAGCTCAATGAAAAAACCCACACTGCATGGGCACCCAGGCTGGGTCTCAGGCCAGCTGTGAGGCCAGGCCATGTGGGTGGGTACAGATTTAGCATGGTGGGAATGTGGGTCGATAGGCTGCCAGATCATTTAAAGAGCCGTGAGGGCGGGACTGGGCCTGTGCCCAGCTCTGATCCGCCCCCCCTCCCCCTCCAAAAACCCATCGGTCCAACACGCGCCCGGGGGCGAGCACACGGTCCGATATGGATTGGAGTCTTTGCCTGGAAATGCCAGGGCAAAGGGCGAATCGAACACCCCCCACCCCCAAGACAGCCAGGACATGGCTCTTTTATCTCTCACTTAATCTGTCTCTAATCAGAGTGAGTCCCAGGGTCACAGAACCGCGGCGGATGAGCAGAGACACGCCCCCACCCCACTCCTGCGCTCCTGACACACACACACACACACAAACACCTGTTCCTAAAGACACACACACCAGCTCCCCACACACACCACCCCTAACTCCCCAAAACACACATACACACACACACTGCACCACACCATCCACCCACCCACACACACACACACACACACACACACACCACTACTACACAAATGCTGGCCCCCCACCACCATGATGACACAACCCCCCACACCACTCTTACACACATGCTAACACAAACGCGACACCCCAAAGCACCACTGCCACACGCACTCCCACTCCTACGGACACACACCGGCAATCCCAAAGACACACGCAAGCCACCGGGACCTGAATGGCTGGTGGCATACCGGGAGCGTGGTTTGCTTTTCTCTTTGTCTGGGTTCCGAATCGATAACAGTCTGGTTAATTATCTTCCTCCCCATCGTGGAATAAAGGAACATTTGCATCGATTTTCACTTGATGGCATGCACACAGTGAGCCTCCCTCTCTGTCTCTCTCTCTCTCAGAGGACGCTTTATTTTTCTTGCGTTTCCATTAGATGCTTTCTCCTTTCCTGTGAAGGTATTTGAATGGTCTGCTCTGCTCAGAGACTCAGCACACTAACTGAATGCAACCTCCTTGTGACTCACAGCAAATACACTCTGCCCACATCTTAAACTAAATTTCCAAAGCAATTAATGACAGGCATCAAAGTATAGCAACTACACGGTTCACATATCCACCTTCCTCCTCCTTCCCAATCCCTTCCAGTTGTTATCTGTATTAACAGGGCCACAGATATGTCTGTGTGAAGGAGGACTTCACCTTTCCCACAAAACTGTCTGTTCTGTCAATCTGTAAATGTATAAGGATTGTTGTCTTTCCATTTCCAAACTTGTCAATTGAGCTCATTAAACATTAAATGCAATTAAACAGGTTAATTGTTTAATTGTTCATTGTAATGTTATTGTGTGAGCCAGCCCATTGGCTAATGAGCCACGCCTGCCTAATTAGGGGCATATTAAATACAGGCTTTTTTCTTCTCTCTCCTCTCAGCTGACTTTGTGCTCAGGATGGTTTTTTGTTGTTTGGTTGGTAAAATAATTATTGTTTTTTTTTTTTTTTGTTTGAGTGTTTGTTCTTTCTCTTCATTTTTGTGAGAAGCGCTTTTATCCAAAGCGACTTACAATACGAGGAATACATTCAAGCTACAAAGCTCTGACAAACACATATATGTAGACACACACATACATACATTCTCTCCCTTTTTCTCTCTCCCTCTCTGCCCTATGCCATAATTTCATATTAATACATGTTATCTATGCCTATATGTAGATCCATGCTTAACAAAGTCGCTCTCTGAGCCATGTTACGTGCAGGGGTTCTTTTGACCCCGCCTCTAACAGAGACCTGATTGGTCGGCTTACCTGCCCACCCATTGTCCCCCGAAATCCCATTGGTCCTCCCCCCCTGCGGCGGGCACCTTTGAGGTCAGGGTCCGACCGCCCACGCGATCTGAAAGGATACGCACAGCTGGATGTGCACGGCTGTTTCAGTCCGGTCAGTTTGCCCGTTCAGCGGGCTGATCCATATCCGGTTAACCCTTTTTTACTTTTTTTTGTTTCTTTCTTAGAGGCAGCAGTATCAACAGCACAGATATGTTTAACGTGCAGAAAAAAAGCATTGCAATTGGACTCGGTTCCATTCAAATGTATAATTTGTGCTCTCAAAAAGCGAAATATAAAACTATAAAAGAATAAGTAAGTACACAAAAATCTGCTCACGACATTGTATTACAGAATGTCTCGTGTCTCACTGTTAGTACATTTGTATGCAAAAGTCTGCTACAAAGATATAGATAACTTTGTGTTCTTTTAATTTACTTTATTTTAAAAGGATATGTAAAAAGTAGAACCCGGATATGTGATCCGTCGTTGGAAATTGCATATCTCACCTTTTCCATCCAAAACTAAAATCTTCAACTGTGCGTCTCTCTTCTGCAACTGTTGGGCTGCGCTTAACCCAGACAGTCCAGCGCCGACAATCACAACGTCCCACATCCTTCCACCTCACCGCAAAATGGTTCCGTTTCTGCGGCTTTAATTTCACCGCCGAGAAGTGGAAGTATGTATCAGAATGTCAACTCTGATAATTGGAGGAAATGTAGACCGTTATGTACACGCAGTGCATTCGAGTAACTTGTGTGAGACCGGAAAACGCCGAAGAAACTCGACGTTAAGAACGGATTGACCGCACTACAAGCGTGGGTATGTGGTTGGAGTTTTCCCACGTCGCTCAAATCGAACTTTCTCTGCCTTTGAGTGCGCAGTCGTCGGGGCTTGAACTCGAAGTGCATGAACTCGAAGTGGACTTTGGAGCGGTTCTGCGCTGACGGGCCGCTCGCCTTTGCCTCAGCGCTCTCTGGTCCTCCACCTGACGCGCTGTTTATCCGCGACCACGTGCTTGGAGGCGTAATAAAACAATGCTGAAATTCATACTGCCAGCTCGCACCGAGCAACACAGTATTGCATTATTCATGCCCAGAGCAGACCCCCCCTTTAGTAGATAGATATTCAGCAAAGTAAGTTCATATTAACTGCCTTGCTGAAGGGTACAACAGCTGTACGGTTACAAGACAAGGCCCTTACCGCTACTTCACACTGCAATTATCTTTTCAGGAATATTAGTGTGACAGGCGTAGTCACCAAAGCTGTTACAGCATCACATGAACGTGGTAAGAACGTCACAAGTTAGCAAATTTGTGATTTGCAAAAAAAAAAAAAAAAATGCAAATGTTGAACGAGATAAAAATGAGAACTGTCTTTGGTATATGAGGTGTGCATGTAGAGGTATGTGGAAGCTGCTCTTTTGACCTCTTTTTCCCCTTCGATTAGCCAGCTCAGTCACAGAACCTGTTTGTCCAGTCCTGATGATGTCACAATGCCACCCTGTCCTACGGTAATTTGACACCACCACTCACCTGCCAGGATCAGTTGCCGTGGTGACCACCTTATAGTAATCCATCTCCTGGGAATTATCAAAGCATTCAAAACCAGAAATATGACACCCATTGTATGTTTGGGGCGCAGCTGGTGTGCATACCAGCCTGTGCGAGCATTTGGTGCATTTACTCATACGCTGCAATGTTAATTTCCCTCCTTAACAACCACCTGTCCACAGTTCCCATTCTGACAGGTGCTTGGAAAAGGGTAATTCCATTCACTAATGCTGGTCAGTTTACGAAAAGGCACACCCAGCAGAATGTTTACAAACTGAGATGTGTGTGTGTGTGTGTGTGTGTGTGTGTGTGTGTGTGTGTATCCCGCTTCCTCCTCAAGGGAGACAGCAGAGAGAACAGGTTGTGTGAGAATGTCCCCAGTGCCGCGACACTAACTCAAAAGCTAAACGAAAGAGAAAGAGGGGGGTGGGGAGGGAGAGAGAGGAAGCACCAAACTGGACACTAAAGTCATTTGTCAGTCGATCGGACTCGGTTTCGGTGTGTGGATCGTTCCCCAGCAGGTAAGTCACACAACGTGACCTTATCTGTAATGTGCTCTCCCACCGCGGACTCCGGTTTTAATGAGCAGGATCAGGTGTGCTTCACTTTGTATTCCTGGAACACTAGGACTCTCGGGCTTCCCAATGCTACGCCAGGTGATCTTTGCACTGCCTTCAAACTGTTTGTCTATTTGCTTTAATGACTGTCTATTTGAGAGGTTTTCGTAGAATTAGGAGAAAATCGACACGGCAGTCATCCTCATAGTGGGTACCCATAGGAGCTGGTGTGTTTAACGGTAACTCATCTTTCAGCTGGGAACATGAGAAAGTTATTCTCTTTGAATGCCATTCAGCCCAGCTAGACTCATCGTTTTGTTTATAGTCCTGAGTGTATTTAGCACCGTGTCAAGCCTGGTCTTTAACACTCCAGTGGTCTCCTCTTCTTTTACGGATACTGGTAAGCTGCTCCACGCATTAATAACTCTGTTCTCTCCGCTTTCTTTCAGTTCTTCATAAACAGCTTCCTCCAAGGCATTAATGTGTTTTCTTTCAGCATGCAGCATGGTGTTGCTATGACAACCTCTGTTTATAGGGATAGAAATATTGAGCCACA
The DNA here is from genome assembly GCF_013368585.1 of Megalops cyprinoides. Classification (NCBI taxonomy): domain Eukaryota; kingdom Metazoa; phylum Chordata; class Actinopteri; order Elopiformes; family Megalopidae; genus Megalops; species Megalops cyprinoides. Next base: position 39,095,903 of record NC_050587.1, on the reverse strand, counting down.
TTAATCCTATGTCTCAGAAGTTATAGGCTCTTACTTTTATCTTCTTTTTTCTTGCTCATCCTGTTTTGTTAAAGTTTTGTTTTGCTGAACGACATTTATGCGATGATGACTGGCATCTAATGAAATGTTGCGAAATGTGGAAAGTAAAGCGTTAGAGCATATATTCCCCGGAATGCTTTCCCTGGAAATTTATAGAGTAGTATCTGAGGAACAAGGGCTGGGGGGAGGGACTGGTTTATGGTCTGGTGTAATTTGCGTTTTGAATGTAAACTCAGGCCCTGGTTTCTGTGTGCCTCCGGTCTCTGTTATCTCGGATCTGAATCTCACCTGCGTCTCAAAACATAGTGGAGAGTTGTAGGTAGCAGTATCTGTTTGCTTTCAGTGCCACAGTTTCCGCCTGACTCTGCATCACACAAATATCTCTGGAGTTCATTTTGCTGAAAATATTTGTTTAAATTGTGGCCCAAAAATATTCCCTATATTAAGCTGCTCTAATAGAGTAATTACAAGGCCTGTGTTGAGCTTAATTCCTTTAGCATATGTGTTCAGTTAGCATCTTGTTCTAACCTAATTCCATTTTAGCTGGAAGGCGAGCCAATGTACATGCTGTGCCCCCAGGAAAAGAGTTTGGAAACACTGCTGGCAGGTTTTTCCCCAGCTGGTTAAAAAGGAAAACAAAGAACCAGAGAGAAAAGGAATGGATTCCGTCCATTTTAAAATAAACATGAAGTGCCTGATGTCTGGCACAGGGTATGAAGTGTGCTGCAGTGATGCCTTTTGATCTAAATATATACATTTTTATTTGAAACAATGTGGGGAGAATGTCTGGATGACTGGATTTTTATTGCACGCTGGATTCTCCAGCTTTCAGTGTGTCAGGTTGGACCACATAGACTCAGGAAACATGCCAAGCAGGTGGCGGGGGAGGGGTGGGGGGATTCATGTGAAGGTAACAGAAGCTGAAATTTAAGCTCATTTATCCACCCTGAGGTGTAACAGAGCCGCCAGCGCTGAAGTAGGAATCAATGTGGGAAAGGCCTGACACAGAATCATGTTTTATACAATGCAGAACGATAAAATAGTGGAGAGACATAAGAAGGTCAGATAAAAAAGGAAAGGGCTAGAACAGTGTTTCTCAGTCCTGCTCCTGGAGCCCCCTTGTCCTACATATTTTTTATCTATCCTTGCTCCAAACACACCTGATTGAAATTAGTGTGATGCTCTTGATTAAATCAGGTGTGCTCAGCTAATCAAAAGTGCCACTGATGAGTTCCGTCAGGTAGGTAGAGCAGGGAAAGATGGAAAACGTGCGGAACAAGGGGGCCCCAGGAGTAGGACTGAGAATCAGTGGGCTAGAAGCCCTGTGGAAGGGGCAAGAAGCTCTGAAATAAACAGCCTCAGTCTCTTATGAGTCAGAGTGACACGTTATACTAAGTGCACACAGAGCAGCCAGGGAGCACTGAAGCTCAAGGAAGACCCCTCTGGTTGAAATGTGGTGCTATTTATGGAACTGAGTGCAAAAAGGTGTATTGTACGTTTGTTCCTTCCTTGCAGTGGATGTGCACTTCCTGTGAAACCTTTTTCCGTGTTTTTTCCAACTCAAACAAGCCTCTGTTTACTTTGTTTCTTTGTTTTGTTTACTTTTTTTTTTGCAGAATTTCATATCTATATATGAATCTATTCATACATACATTACCACCATGCTTTAAAGCTGTCATTCAGGGAAACCTGAATCATAATAAAATGACCGGGTGACATGGGTCCCTTTTAGCAGGTGAAAATGAGAGTGATCCAGTCGGAGCAGCAATGTGCTCCACTCTGTCGAATTATTTGCAGCAAATCATGCTGCATATAATTCGACAGTAAGCCTGCTCACGCACACTAGGGTTCACAGTCGTTTCTGCTGTTCTGCCCTTTATTGCAGGATGTTGGAAGGCAGTGACATGTTAAAGCTGGGCCTATATCCCAGGACCCTGCTGGCTGCGGTCTGTGCAGTGGCAGTGTACCTGAGCACAGGTGAGTTCACCTCCATGCAATGCTACTGCACTGTCAAGAGTGATTGGCCATGTGTCAGAATTTTTTATGTGGGCTACACCTTGCCTCATAAAAATGTCCATTGTCAGTGAAGGGAAGCATTCTTTATGAAAATGTACAGCTAGCATGAAGTTATGTCAGAAGCTGTTATCTTCTCATCTGAGTTTCTGTGCCCTCAGAGCTTTTGCATGTGTGTGTGTGTGTGTGTGTGTGTGTATTAGAAATGGAGTACAACTTTGCTTTTACGTTTCTGAAATGTAAGTGACATGTAAATGCTTAAATCATCTAACTATGAGTGTGTGGATGCATCAGCCCAGATGCTTTTGATCAACACTGTGGTGATTTTTGTGTTTGACATTACAGATACATTTTTATGGAGGTGATGACTGTTTTTGTACACAACCTAGTCCAAGGTTCGAACTGGTAAAACAAGCATACTTTTAGCTGAGAGAGACCAATCAGGGTACACCCTCAGCTGCGCTCAAGGATAGAGGTATTAGAAAGCCAATCAATAAAGGCTCTATCAATAAAGGTTGTGTCCAAGTAATTGCTTTCACTGGGTTTATTTTCCGTGTGGAGGTGTCCTCCGAAGGCAAACATAGACCAAACAATGCAGACAATAAATGCTGAAGCCACAGTGGAATGAAGCAGAGCAGGGAGGGAGAGACTGAATGACAGCTTCCACAGTGAAATGCGACAAAAACTGTCCACAACACTGACAGTGCTGCGCTGATATACAACAATATGAAAAGGATAGCCGAGGAGTCCTTTCAGATGAAGGTGCTTTTGGGAAAGCAAACAGCTGGCGAGAATAAAGAAAGTGTTTATTCTGTGGGTGAGTTTATGTGATGCGGGAAATCAAAACACAGTACACACACCGAGAAGTTTATAGGAGAAGAAAAACACGAAATCTAAGTCCTTTCATCTTTGTTCATGTCACCCCTGCTTCTAAAGTATGTGTGAACTGCTCCCGAATGGGTTAGCTGTGAGTGGGCGGGGTTTTCAGAGAGTGAGCGTACCTCAAGCAGACACACACAAATCGGCATTTGTGTGGGGCTGACACGGGGGGGGGCTTACTCACCTTTCACAGCATGATTGGATAATACAAACACACAAGCACCACCAACAGCCTGCCCAGAAACTGACAGTTTTGCAGGGTTCTGAGAGGGCACTTGTTAAACTGCATTTAGCTAATGTAAAATTTCATGGGAAAATGAAACTAACATCCCAAGACTGAAATCAACATACCAATCTTTCAATGAGGCACTGTTGTTGGTGACAAAAGAATGTTCTGCTCTATCCTGCCAAAAATCTCCTCTCATACAAACATTCACACAAACAAACACACTTACACATGCACACACATACACCCACACAAAATACACAGTATGTTTATGCATATTTGTCCTCCACAACTGTAGGTGTCACTGTGGCAATGCAGGTGACCTCTGCTGGCCCTCAGACTATTCAGAAAGCACAGGGGGAGAAGGTGACTCTAGAATGCATGTACACGCCTGCTCCATCTGACGTTGGAGAGCTGGACATCGAGTGGTCAGTTGTCAGTCCTGACATGACCCAGAAAGACAACCTGGTGAGTGGACAGCAGGGAAGGGGTTTTTGCAGGATCCACCACTTTCTGAATGAGTAAGGATGCTGAAATGTCATGAAAGCTCTTTTTGAACACTGAATTGACAGGTTTATTTAACAAAATATATGTCAACTTTTAGAGTTTGTGAAATAAATGTTCCCGTGTGCTCTTTAGCACCATCTGCTGAGGAAGTGTTGAACCACAAATCTGTCCCTCAGATCATGTCCTACACTGGCGGGAAGAAGTGGACCCATGGTGACCCCACCTTAACGACGGGTCTGGAGTTCCGGGCAGGTGACCCCAGCCACGGAGACGCCTCCGTCTCCATCGCGGCTCTGAAGGTGTCTCACACCGGCACCTACCAATGCAAGGTGAAGAAAGCTCCAGGAGTGGACATGCGCAAGGTTACCGTGGTAGTAATGGGTGAGAATCAGCTCAGATATCGCACACACACACGTACACTCACACACACACAAGTTTACATACACACACATACACACACACACACACACACACACACACACTCGCACATACACATGCACACACACAATCACACAGTCTCTCTCCTTTCTCCCCCTGTCCCTCCCTCTCTATCTGTCTCACTCTCTCCATCTCTGTCTCTCTCCCTCTTCCTTTCTTTGCTATCTCTGTGTGCATCTCTTTTCATGGGAACTCTGTATAGTCCCTGCTAACTGAATTGAATTAAATGTTGCTGCTCTCTTTTTCCCCTAAAAGATGAGTAAAGAGCAGGTCTGCTACAAAATATGACCACAGTGTATGTTTATATAAACACAATGGGTGTTTATATGAACACAGTGTATATTTATGTGAAGACAGTGCATGTGTACATGAATGTAGCTTCATATGAACACAGTCCACATATATATGAATCCACTTTCATAGTAACACAGTGCATACTTGAATATCCAGGTATCAGTAGTGGAATGAGAGGACTAATCTGTGCTGATAATTCTGCATTGCAGTAATACACTGTATGCCTGTATACTGCATACTGTTACATACTGTGTGCCATCATGTGAATAATTCACAAACCGTCTCTTTCCCTCTGTCTGTGTGTCAGAGCGGCCCTCTGTGCCTAAGTGCTGGATGGAAGGGAGTGATTCAGTAGGGGGCGCTGTCTCCTTACACTGCAAAGCATCGCAGGGTTCCACACCGCTGAAGTACCTATGGGCGAGAGAGAGCGGAGGGACGGTCCCCCCCAGCGCCACACAGGGTGAGGCTGACCCCCCGTAGTCGAGCGAGGTGGGGGGGGGGGGGGGGGGGGGGGGGATGAGGGGGTGAGGGGAAGGTGAGAGGTTGGGGGGGGGGGGTTACTGTCTGAACATGCTCAGTGTATCTCGCTCTGAAATATTAAATCATGATGCGCTTCAGAGTGAACAGACGGCTGCTCGTGAGAAGGTTACACTCACAGTTCAGTGCACACTTTCAGGGGTTTAGGTTAACAGTATTGGCCCCCTCGTACTTTTTGGCCTGGTCTAGCTGTCCTGGAATAAATTGCTAGAGACTTGTAGGAGCCATATGTCGTACCTGTCCCTACTGTCTGTGTGGAAATGAGCTGTTCAGCACTCAGTGTGTGCCTGCCTTGACCCCCCTGACACAGACTGGGGACGCGTGCAGGCTTTGAGGGTTCATTAACTGCCTCGTAGCTGACCCCTCATCGCTGGGGGTGTGACTGCAGTGTGTAAAAGGGGGTGTGTCTTTGCGTCTCTCTGCCAGACCCTCTGACCGGTGAGCTGCGGATCGGCAACCTCTCGGAAAGCTTCTCCGGGAGCTACCGCTGCGAGGTGAGCAACGCGGTGGGGACGGAGCGCTGCCGATTCGTCCTGCGAGCACAGAAGCGTGAGTGCACTGCCCCCTCTCTCCCTCCACTCTGCCAGGAAACACGCCGAGCTGCCGGGCTAAGATTAGCCCTGCGCAGCTCTCTGCAAACCAAATGCATCATCAGCATTAAATTCGCCGTGATTACCATGGTTATTTTTAGTTAACCTGAGCTGCACTGTGAAGTGTTCGCCTTTATAAATGCGTGCGAACACTGATGGAACATCAGGGGCCTAAAGCTGTTCTAAACTCCTCCCACTCCCGGTGCTCCTCCCACTCCAGCCCCCAGCAGAGCCGGCGTAGTTGTGGGCACTGTGATAGGTGCTCTCCTGCTGGTCATCATCCTGGCGTTGCTGCTCTTTCTTCTGATTTGCGCACTGAAGCGGCGAAAGAACAAGGAAGCGGCCAATGACATCAGGTATGGGAGACCGACTGCTTTGGTGACCATATAAGGAGTTTTTTTGAGTTCAGTGAGTCTTTTTCTAATAAATGCAGGGGGTAGAATAGACACACACAAACACACACACACACACACACATTCACACACAAGCACGCAAACACATACAGACGACATAATCAGACAACTTTACCTACATACACACACATACACACACAAACAAAAACACACACAAGTTTACGTACACACACACACACACACACACAGATGAAGCCTATTTTGTACACTGACCCAAATGCTGAAAGAAAGAGTATAATAGGCCTGTATGACTCACCCACCCCCCCCCACAGGGAGGACTCCCCGCCCCCTGTGAGTCGCCCCCACAGCCGGGTCTCCAGCTTCCGTCCGGGGGTAATCTACAGCTCGGTGAGGACGGGCGGCGCCTGGCCCGACTCAGAGTTCAGCAGCGTCCTGTCAAGCTCCAACAAGCCTCCACAGCCCGCCTCTTCCCTGAGCACAGGGCTGAAATATGACACCTCGTATGGACACCCTGTTTAGAGACTCCATGTTAAAGGACACCCTGTTTGAAGACACCCTGTTTGAGGACACCCTGTTTGAAGACACCCTGTTTTAGGACACCCTGTTTGAGGACAGCCCTGGATATGACAGGGCTGACAGATGTTCTGAAGGCTTTAACTGCAGGTTTCTGTTTTTCCCAAGAGCATCAGGCATAATGCAAGAGACCAATCACACAAACCTTTTTTATAAAACCTTACAGAATGTTTATAAAGTATTGTAAAACTCAGCAACACAAGCATGTGAGTGTCTGTGTGTGTGTGTGTTTGTGTGTGTGTGTGTGACAGAGAGAGTTTATAGACAGAGATATTAAATAATGTAGATTTGAGTGGTCTGTTTGAACATAAGTGCAAATATATATTTTTTGTAATTAACATGTGCTGATGTGGACTGTGCAGTTTCATATAGTTGAATGTTCTTTCAATGTGTTTTTTATATGTGATCAAATAAGTGTGTACATGAGATCCTTTTGTAGTTTCCTTTTGTCTTCCTGTGCTAGGCTGGCTGCTGCAGAGAGGGGGCGCTGTAGAGCCACCTCAGCTGTCCACGCAGTCGGCTGTGGCAAGCCTGCCAGTGCACTACAGATGTTTTTGTTACAGAGGTTAAGCTCTATTAAATTCTTTTCTGTTCCATCAAGGTTACCTTCATCTTATTGACACACAGAAGAATAATCCAAAACACACACACGCACACGCACACGCACACGCACACGCACACGCACACGCACACACACACACACACACACAAATATGCACATGCCCGCTATGCTTTTGACTGTAAAACAGCAGTTTCAAGTTTCACAATACTGGAAACAGAGGAAAGAGGCCTCAATCTAATGTATTATGCATGCATGATCTCACACACACACACACACGCACGCACACACACTCATGTGCACAAACTCACACATGCACAAGCTGATAATAAAACAGGAGTTTCACAATGCAGGTGCTGCTCTAACAGACAGGTCCCTGACGCCTCACAGCCTGTCTCAGTGTGACTCAGCAGCTGTAGCCCCACACAGGCGGGGGAGCTGGAGGTGTGACCTTTGTGCCACCCCCCCCCCCTCACCTCACCCCCCCACAGCGAGTCGCTCACTCTTCGCCTTTGATGCCAGCGTGGTTTTTCAAGGAGTCGCATTTAGAGACGGGTCCAGGGCAGAACCGCAGCTCATGCGAGCTCTTCAGCTCGTGGTTATTTATATTGCGCAAACGCTCTGCACCTTCAGCAGCCGAGCCCAGCTCATCACTTGGGTTTGCGGTCGGACTGTGGCTCAGAGCCTCCTGAGCTGAACTGCCTTTAACAGCCAGACAACGGAGCATCTGGCCACTGAGGGTTGTTTACTGTGAGTGCTGTGCTGCAGAGGGTTATTCATATCAGCAACTGTTATCACCATTATCTGGTTTTTATTGCATTGTATGTTTCACAAGTGTAAACCGGCTTTGGCAGTACCTTGTACTTCACATCTCAATAAAGCGCAATGTGAGCTGGACTCACATTGTGTGACATGGGTTACTTGGGGTTGCTTAGTGTTATATCAGGACAGTTATGATAAAGGTTATTCTAAGATAACAATAATACAGTACTGTCTCTTTGTGATGTCCTTGGGCCTACTGTCAGAAACATCCCACACTACCATCACTCACTGACAATGTTGCAGAAATGACTGCATGTGTCACAATAATTATCCTGAGGTTATTGTTGTGGTTATCAATATTGTTGATGGTGATGACACATGTTTACAACACCAAAAGCAAAAAAATTTGAAAAAGAGAAAAAATAAAAGTGTTATGTGTGAAATTATTATTTACCTGGCAGACACACTTATCAACATTGATTTACAGCTCAGTAAAAAAAAACAGAGCTTCTCTCAAAAGACTGGATCTGAAAGTCAATACAAACACTCTCCTGTCCTTCCTGAGTACTGGGCTTCCTGATAATGAAGCATTTAGTGCCTGTCAGTGATCAAGACTGTGGCCTTTCAGAAGCTGCCTGACCCTCAGTCAGGTCTTTTCTTTCCTTCCCAGGGTGCTTGTTATTATATGGATTTTAATTCGCTCAGTCACTGTGCGTCTGTACTGATGCCACTGCTGCAGTCAGTTAACCCTGCTCTGCAAAGCCAATGAGAGCTGTGACAGAGAGGTTCAGCCCAGCCAATTGGCTGTTACCTGTGTCAGATGATGTCACTGGGGTGGCAGCATAGCGTAGCGGTAAGGAGCAGTACTGGTAACCAAAATGCCGCTGGTTCGATTCCCCGCTGGGGCACTGCTGCTGTATCCTTAGGCAAGGTACTTAACCCACAGTTGCCTTGGTAAATATCCAGCTGTATGAACTGATACCATGTAAAAACTGAAGCCTATGTAAATTGCTCTGGTTAAGACGGCCTGCTCAATGCCGATAATGTAATGTAGTCATGCAGGGCTGTGTACCCAATCACAAGCATGTCTCAGATACAGTGTGAGGAATATGAAGAGTCGTTTTGTTTGTTGTTTTGAGAGTACCTAAACTTTTTTTTTTTTTAACTTCAAATGCAGTCATAAAAAGGCTGCAACGTTGCTTTATTTGAACGGATAAAACACAACAGTGACCTAAGTAAAAGGCCCAGGTCCCTGTGGGAGCATTTTGAAATGTCAGACTTCTAATGGTGGTATTTTACAAATTCCCCATAATTTTACCATCATTTTACAGGCCAGCATTTATGTTAAATGTCACGTCTGTGATGTCTGACAACATGCGGGGCACAGGCAGAAACAGTCAGTCAGAGTCATTTCGAGAAAAATGATTAGCATCAATTTATTTTCAATGAATCATTATTAAACACCCTCGTATGTATATGTATATGTATATGTATATGTATATGTATATGTATATGTATATGTATATGTATTGTAATGAAACAGACTGGGATCCAGATGCCGTTACGGGTTTTAATGACAGAATCCAAAAACACGCTCGAGGACAAAACAGGTTGGCAACAGGAATCAAAAGCACTCCAAACCAGAATCCAAAAACACAAAAGCAAGGTCCAAAAACAGGCGAGAGGTCAAAACGGCTAAGAGCAGACTTGGTAATGAGTCAGGGAAACAATACCTCACAATGAGGCAACTGAAACTGGGCTTGATTGAAGGAATGGATCGCAGGTGCACTTGAGTGGGTGTGGTTGAGCCAGGCTGAACTGGGCGTGGCTGAGCTGGCCGACTGGGAGCGGGTGTGACATGTATATGTATGTATATGTATATGTATATATAGTATTTGTATGTATATATATTTATGTATATTAGTACATGCAACAAACATGCAAGGGATCTGTAACTCCTCGAGTAAGATCTACACCCCTGTTCTAACAGTACAGCTAAACTGCAGTCACCGAGTGACATTTACGGCCAGATTCAATCTATACACAAAGAGAGCACTCCTCATCTTTGATGAACAAAATTAAATGCTGTATCTATTTGGACTCATTAATGAATCATGAGAGTGCATAGTGGCTGAATGGAGTCAGAGGCCTAATGACCTTTCTGTGACAATGTCCGCATATGAAAGACTCCAGGGTTTCCTCCGCTGTGGTTCCCAGAAGATGCACCTCAGCGTGGGACCACAGTGGCGTACTCTGTGCCCCTCTCAATGCAGACTCTGGAGGACGTTTTCTTGTTGCCACGGTTATGCCCCACGACGGCGTATTCCGCATCCTTATCAGCCTGGACCCCAGAGGACATTTCCTTGTTGCCACGGTTACACCGCACAGTAGAGTACCATAGATGTTCTTCTGTCGCCTGTGTTTGTGACTGAGATTAGAGGGAAAAAAATCAGACGTATGCACACACACATGCACACACACACACACACACACACACACACACACACACATGCACACACATATATGTGTTTATGTGTATATAAAACCTGATGTTGATGTGACATACGTACTGCCTTGGGTGACTTACTGAATTTACTGCCTCTCTCTGCTCTGCACTGTGGCTGATGGTGCTGTCTGTAAAAGAAGAGAAAATAGGAAGGGGCATGTGAAGATCTACATAAAGTCATTATGTAAAGTGTAAAAATACAGAAACAAAATTTATCCAGACAAAATAAAGGATTTGCGGTGTGAGCTTTACTCACAGACAAGGTTATTGTCACTCTGCTGAGACCGATTGCTGGGAAAAAAAAACAACACAATCGAGACATTCAGATGGAAATGTATTCAGATGGTATGAAGAAGTTATTCAGAATAAAAACAAATATCTCACCTCGTTGTAGCTGGCAGATTGCACTCTGAAAAAAGGAGAAATTTTATGTATGATTGTAATAATACAGTGAATCTGACTCACAAAATACTCTTTCTATTACTGAATTATTTATATTTCTTCATATATTTTAGAAAGGTGTTTCAGTAAACAATGTATGTAATGTAATTAAATCTCATAAAATGTATTTATCTAGAAATATTTTCTTCTTAGAAAAAGATAAGATGAATAATTTTCTCATACTTTGCTATACTTTGCAAATGTTAGGTTACATACTGGTGTCAAATGTAAGACTTACTGTTATTATTTTTCCTTTTAATGAATAGTAGTATTTAAAATATTTTGCAGTATTTTATTAATCATACAAAGGTGAAGAAGTTATAAAAGAAGAAGATGATAAGAATTGTACATATACAGATTTATAACCATAAGGATAAACTCTGTATGATTCGGTTACTTAGTCTGTGTCTGATCAGGCAGAGGACGACTCCTGCCATCACGATGAAAGAAACAGTAACAGCAGCAGCAACAGCAACTACCCAGAATGCACCTGTGGGTCACGAACACAGCGTTATTATCCATAAAAAAGAGCATCATAAATTTTCTTAATATTCAGGAAAAATAAATTCATACTAAACACTCATGCTGTCAGTAGTTTTTATAAATAAGGTCACCATCGTTTCCAGATTTTGAGTGATCATCTCCAGGTTGGCGGGTTATTGGTTGGCCATTGGCTGGTTCATCTGGGGACACAGGTTTCTGAACATTGCCTACAGCATAAATATGTTCAGTTAAAATAAGTTATTTAAAAAATACATTAAAATGGTTTCAGGCTATAAAATAAGCCATCTTCTCAGCACTGATATTGTTCCCAGTTCAGGAGGGCCAGGCTGGGCATTTTGAGACACAGTGTGCCTGAATTGAATTTAAGGTTCTGCTTTTTAGCACAACTGATTTGTGATGAAACAGCAACAATATATGCAATATATGCAATAAGAGCAAAGAGATCACAGAGAGCTTTTTAGAGGAACGTTTATGGAGAACTGACAGTTTTACCAGCACTTACCAGTCACCGATATGCTCTTAGCCTTGCTGTGTTGAGTGATGTTCAGTTCTCCACCCACTGTCAGCTCCACGGCACAGCTCACAGAGAGGACCACGGTGCCACTGAACTTTCTGCCTCCCAGCAGCTCATTCACAGACACTCTGATGTTACAGGATCTCTGTTCACTGTTATGAGGTGCTGTTCTGACCAGGATCTCATCTCTGTAGAACAAACAACGCTGCCCGCTAGCGGAGGCACAAGTCAAGCCGACACTCTCTCCAACTTTAAACTCGAACTGAGAAACTTTGATATCAGGTTTTACAAGCAAGTCTGAAAGAGAAGAAACAAAGAGTAAATAACTGAAGCTTGTATTTTAAGGTCAACACTGACCTTAGACAATCAATTATAAATGCCTTAAAACGCACTCTTACCAGTATCCCACACCACCACAGTGACACTCTGGCTCATGGGTGACCGGGGTCTCCCTCTCTCTCGGTAATTACAGCGGACTCCAAACTCCGTCCTGGGCTTCACAGCTCTCTGCCCCAGCAGCTCTGTCCCGCTCACAGACAGCACACAGCTATGGCTGCTAGCGTTTGTCTGTGTGAACACCTCTCTGCTGGGGTGTGTGTAGAAACTGCATTGAGCTCCTGAGAGAGAGCGCGGGGCCTCACAGCTCAGCTCCACTTGGCTGCCCTTTTCCATCACTTTAGAACTCACCCTCAGCAAGGGCATCTCTTGGGGAGCTGGAGAAACTTCTGGAATTCCTTGATCTCCATGGAGATCAGAAAGAGAAATCAACAGAAATACATTTATACTGCACTCCGTTTATGAGACTTATTGACATACGAATTCATGACAGACAGTGATCAAATACTCTGAGACAGAACCATATTTGCATTAATACTATTTAAATACTCTGCTTCTAATCAAGTCTTTTTTATAAGAATATTTAGCGACTGACTCACATGTAACACAATACTCAATGGAGAGCAACTTGCTTGGATGCCAGTAGGCATGTAAGAAAAAACACATTGCTTTCCATCAATGAAAAGCTCAACCTTTCCGAGTCTTAAGATGGGAAAGTATTAAAGCAAAGAAGACAGAAACCTAGCAAGACATATCAGCAAGACAGCCATGACCGAGGCAATATAACACAAAACACAATTCTGATAACGAACAGCGATCACACTACAGCGCTGTACACTGCATAGGGCCAAATGTCATTTACACACTCAAAAATGATGAAGACGATTCATTATTTTTAATTCATTACAAGTACATACCACTATTCTATGTTTAACAGACTTCAGTTAGGGATATTTACTGTGCTATGGCATTGTAGGCTCCACAGCACCACCAAATTTGAGCAGTGATACTCATAACTAGTACAAAATTTGCACGGTGACGCTCTCAATTAAGGAGTCACACTGTGTTTTATTTGATAAAGGACTATATAGAAGTACTGAACGTTCAAATTTGTTTTACTCCGTTTTACAATTAAATATTTCAATTAAATAGATAATATAAGGGTAAAATAATTACAATTCATAGTTTAATTCTGAAATTAAATTATATTATTTCTGACAAAAACATATTTCAGCATACATTACTGCACATTAAGGTTAAATATGCTGAAGTAAGTTACAATAATAATGAATTTGCTTTAAAATATCTGAATAGCATACATAATGAGTTACACACCTGTTCTCACTCGTCTTACTCCAACCCCAGCTACAAGGCAAAACATGAAATATTATTATTCTCTTTCATCAGCAAGAATCAGACATTTTCAGCCTGATTGAAGTTGTTAGATTGATAAAGGTCATATTTTACTCACAGAGAATGAAGAGGCACAGAAACTGCATCATATTTAGGGCAAAGCTGAAAGATAATGATGTATCACTTCATGTGAACGCTCAGTCAAGGTCCCATGCAGAACTGAATGAGGACAGGGAAGTTTGGACATGAGAGAATCTGTTACGATGTCATAATGATGCTGTCCAATGAGATTGTCTCTCTGTCAGTGACACGTTTGACTGACAGTGTAGAGTCTGTTGGCATGAGGGAAGCTCTGGGGACGATTGAACCAGCTGTTCATTAGTTCTTGGCCTTATAATCGCATATTACATTACGTTACATTTAGCAGACACTCTAATCCAGAGTGATTCCAGCACAAAAGAAAAGAAGTGTATCCATTGAAGTTGAATGAGCAACAATGTCACACCAAGGTAACAACACTCCCAGACCAGTGAGTGTGAGCATAACACTATTGAAGCCCTACCACAAGTTAACTTGTGCAATCTGACTAAACAAGGGAAGCCAAGTATACTGCCACACATCAGTCACTAGATCACAGAATCCTAAACACATCACAATGCTACATGTAAAATAAACAGCAAGTAATACAAGCAGCAGGTCTTATGGGGTGGGGATTGAGGTGGAACCGAGATTCAGTCTCAAGAAGTGGGTCTTCAGTCTCTGTCGGAAGATGATTCCGCTGTCCTGACCCCCATGTGGAGTTCCTTCCACCACTGAGGGGCCAGTACAGATAGGGATCATGTCTGAGAGGATTGACCCCGTCGGAATGGGATAGTCAGTTGCCCGACGCTTGGAGAGCATAGTGATCTTGGCAGAACATACAGTTTGAGGACTGGCTGAAGGCATGAGGGGGCTGTCCCATTCACTGTGCTGTATGCCAATGTAACCGGTGGGTTCTTGCGTTGTGTTCAATGAGATGTTACGGGGGTCAGCAAGCGAGCAAGTTTCGAACCGGAGTTCTCGCTGCTCGCTGCCAACCTCTTACAGCCAGCGTCGTTGCCAGGTGAGCTAAAGGCAAATTGCCCCAAGCCTGTCGGCAACAACGCTAGTTAACCAGGTCTCAGGGAGTGAAGTAACCGCTGCAACCGCTCGGCTACCTGCTACGTGCTACTCCACAGGCTTTTACGCAGGACTCACACGAGCTACTCATTTCAGCTCTGCTACGCCAGACCCAAGGTTTTGAACTTGATGCGAAAGAAAACAGGAAGCCAGTGAAGTGGGGTGAGGAGGGTTGTGACTCGACTACGTTTAGTGAGGTTGTAGACAAATCGTGGTGCTGCATTCTAGAATGCTTGGAGGGATTTGATGGCACAGACAGGAGAACAAGTAAAGAGGAAGTTAGAGTAATCCAGGCACGTAATCCATTCAGATGAGTATAGAGAGGCCATACCACGCTCGAATTCAAATGAGTATAGAGAGGCCATACCACGCTCGAATTCAGATGAGTATAGAGAGGCCATACCAGCAGTCTGGCCCTTGAGTTTTTCATTTTATGTCAAGCACAGAGATTTCCATTGATCATGTAAGGATAGTTATGAATGTCTGATACTGACAGTTAAATATTGAAATAAATATGATGGAGTATGAGTCAGATGCGTATATTGTTCACAAATGTGTGCTGAGATGTAAAACGTCTTTTCCTAAGAGTCAGTGGTCAATAATGATATTGATGCTGTAAACTGTAGTTCCAGGAGTCATTGAGGATCTGTAATTACACATCGTACCAGAGGGACTTCCATTGACTGCAAAACTACTGTAATGAAGGAGTTACCTTATTGACCAGTCCTGCTAAAATTAAATGGTTTGTCATTTATTTCTAGCAATAACTGAAAGAGAAAAACATGAAGATTGTAGTTTTCTGTGAAAAATATTTGAAAAATGTTAGAACAAAAACGAATAAGCATTAGGGAAAAATCCAGCAAGCAATTTTATTATCTTTGCTAAGATGTCTGTCTGTTAAACTTTCAGCTTCCTGTAAAGAAACAGCTTCTGCTGAACGTTGATTTGTAGCCACTTGTACAATCTTCAAACACATGGCAGGATATCTGTGAGACGGTATTCTGAGATTATTGTTGAATTGTGGTTCAGAGGCCTAAGCAAGGTCACACTTTCAGCCTCCAGATGTGAGAGCATGCAGCACAGCTGAAGCATTCTGATGAGAGTCCCACACACCCACAGCCTCCAGATGTCAATCAAACAAGTGAGGCAGTAGAGAGAGCTGATCTTATTGGATGGCAGCGTTGTGACATTACAACAGCTTACCTTATTGCTGTCCATATTTTGGTTTAGTTCTGCAAGGGATGTGGACAGAGCGTTCACTTAAAGAGATACATCATTATCAAGATCACCCTAAAAATGATCAAGGTTCTGTTTTTTTTTTTTATTATTATTCTGTGTGAGTTATATCTGATATACACATTTCACTAAACTGTTTAACACTGACTGAAATTGCCTGACATCTGACAAAAAGAGAGAAATAATTTTCAATATTCAATTTTGCAGCTGTAGTTGAAGTGAGATGAGTGAGTACAGTTACATAACTCATTATGTGTTGCCAATATTCATACAGTTTAATAAAAAAGATGTATTATGAATCATTATCTATCCATGTTGCACCTTTGAATGCTGCAGTACATGGTGACATGTGAACGTGTTCTCCTGCTGTTCAAGAGATGGCCTTGCTGAGGGTGAGCCCTAAAGTGGTGGAAAAGGGCAGCCGAGTGGAGCTGAGCTGTGAGGCCCCGCGCTCTCTCTCAGGAGCTCAGTGCACTTTCTACACACACCGCAGCGGAGAGGTGTTCACACAAACAAACTCTAACAGCCATAGCTGTGTGCTGTCTGTGAGCGGGACAGAGCTGCTGGGACAGAGAGCTGTGAAGCCCAGGACGGAGGTCGGAGTCCGCTGTGATTACCAAGAGAGCGGGAGACCCCAGTCACCCATGAGCCAGAGTGTCACTGTGGTGGTGTGGGACACTGGTAAGGGAGTATCATAAGGGTTTTATAATTGATTGGATAAGATCATTATTAGTTGTTAAAATTTTGTGTCCACTAATTTAATGTATCTGTATGTTTGTCTTTAGGTAAGCTTGGAGAACAAGCAGTTAACAGAATTTGTCTGCCACAGCTAAATGTTGGAAAGAATGTTGGCTCAAGTTGTTTTGATTTTGATGCCATTATGACCTAATTGGTTTACTTTCCTAACTTGCTTTCTTTTAGATATCCTCACCTGGACGCTCCTCAATCACAGCTAAATGTAGGAGACAAGGTCATCATAAGACGTACACTTCATGGTAGGAGTCTGTGTTCATTCTACAGATCAGAGATCGGACCTAGTTCAGAACAGTGTCCTACAAGAGTGAACACAAGTTCTGTCAGCTCAGTGTGTCTGTGGACGAGCTTCTGAGGGACAGAAAGTTCAATGGCACCACGGTTCTCTCTGTGAGCTGCGCTGTAGAACTGACTCTGGGTGGAGAGGTGAACACCACGCTTTACATTGAGGCTAAGACCATATCAGCGAATAATTTCAAAAAGAATGTCTGGTGTGAAAATTATTGTAATTGATGACTAAAAGTACTTATACATGCATTTAATGGTTTATGAGTTCATGAGCACAGAACATATCACATCGTACCATCATATCAAACCTTTATGCCAAAAGGGAAGTTACAGTGTTAACCAGAATACTGAAGAAATGTCACAATATTTCGCTCCTTATATGTGCTAATGCATTATGCTGAAGCAATCAACACCACCATATGAACCTGCAGAGCTAATACACTCTATGATTGACTTATTGGCTCATTTTTATCTAAATGTCACACACTCTGCACAAAAAATACTGTCGTACTGCAGAACATTCATTCATACTTTTACAATTAGTAAGTGAAAGGGGTCCACAACACCAAAAGTGAGCTCCAAACCTGTCATCACACAACTAACCTCTCATCATCCTGTGTCACTATCAGTTGAGGTAAAGGCAATCTGCCCCTATCTCCACAGGCAACGGCGTTAGCTAAGTCTCAGGGAATGACACCACAGCTGAAACCCTACCCTATCCTACTTCACACAGCACTCACACAAGCTACTAATTTCAGCTCTGCTACATATGCATATTTACATATTTGTTACATCACATACAATGTACATTTTAGATAATAATAATCAGGTTGCAGGTTATAGATACAAAGCATTTGTACATCCATCCCATGAATTCTGAACATAGTGGGTATTCTGGAAAGCTTGTATCACTGGAGGAAGAAACTGGCCAGTGTTGACACAGTCACAGGGCCAGATTCAATCTTAGCACAATAAGAGCACTCCTCATCTTGGAAGAACAAAATTAAACGATTCCTTTTTTTCTTTTACTGTCAGAACATTTGGTGAATGCATCATGAGAGTGCATAGCGGCTGGATGGAGTCAGACGCCTAATGACCTTTCTGTGACAATGTCCGCATATGAACGACTCCAGGGTTTCCTCCGCTGTGGTTCCCAGAAGATGCACCTCAGCGTGGGACCACAGTGGCGTACTCTGTGCCCCTCTCAATGCAGACTCTGGAGGACGTTTTCTTGTTGCCACGGTTACGCCCTACGACGGCGTATTCCGCATCCTTATCAGCCTGGGCCTTAGAGGACACTTCCTTGTTGCCACGGTTACGCCCCACGACGGCATATTCCGCATCCTTATCAGCCTGGGCCCTAGAGGACACTTCCTTGTTGCTACGGTTACACCGCACAGTAGAGTACCATAGATGTTCTTCTGTCGCCTGTGTTTGTGACTGAGATTAGAGGGAAATCACAAAATCAGACAGATATATGCATATATATGAGTAATTACTATCCATTTACTGTTGTTTAGTTGAACTAAAATAAACCTGTCTTCAATTCAATAATCAGTAAGCAAAGAACAACAAATGACATAAATAGACTGAATTCATGATTAAAAACATTTTTAACATTGTGGAAATATAGTATGTGTATGATTACCATGAGAAAAAAATCTACTTGTTTCTTATTATTATTATTTTAATGCTCCTTCCCCTTCCCCCACCAAACACTCTTCTGCAAGTGTGAGAACTTAATCAAACCAGTCCGAACCTTCTGTGTTGCTGTTTGGGTGAGACTGCAGGATCTAACCTGATGTGGATGTCATGTGTGCTGAATGTGTGCTGACTGCAGCCTCTGGCAGACTTACTTTATTTACTGCCTCTCTCTGCTGGGGATGGTTGATGGTGCTGTCTGTAAAAAACAGAGGAAAGAGTTAATGACAGTGTAATTAAAGGGAGTGTGAAAATCTGCATAGACTCATTATGTAAAGTGTGAAAATACAGAAACATAATTTATCCAGAAAAATTAATAGATTTGCAGTGTGGGTTTCACTTACAGAGAGGGTTATTGTCGCTCTGCTGAGGAGGATTCCTGGGTACAAGAAAACACAATCAAGACATTCAGGTGGAAATGTATTCAGATGGTATGGAAAAGTAAAACAAATATCTTACCTTGTTCTATGTGGCAGACTGCACTCTGAAAAAGTAGAAATTTTATAAATGTATGATAGTAATAATACAGTGAATCTGTTTCACAAAATACTCTTCCTATTACTGAATTATTTATATTTCTTCATATATTTTAGAAAGGTGTTTCAGTAAACAATGTATGTAATGTAATTAAATCTCATAAAATCTATGTATCTAGAAACACTTTCTTCTTAGATTAAATGAATAATTTCCTCATACTTTGCTATATCAAATGCTAGATTCTAACAGTACATGCACATAAATGTGTCAAATGTAAAACTTACTGTTATTGTTGTTCCTTTTAATGAATATTAGTATTTAAATTATAGCAGTAGTATTAATAATAATACAAAGGTGAAGAAGTTATAAAAGAAGAAGATGATAAGAATTGTACATATACAGATTTATAACCATAAGGATAAACTCTGTATGATTCGGTTACTTAGTCTGTGTCTGATCAGGCAGAGGACGACTCCTGCCATCACGATGAAAGAAACAGTAACAGCAGCAGCAACAACAACTACCCAGAATGCACCTGTGGGTCACGAACACAGCATTAATTAACAATAGCCATTAAAAATAAACATATAATTAAATTTCTCAATATTCAGGAAAAATAAATTCACAATAAACACTCAGGCTGATGGCTGACATTGGTTTTTTTTTTTTTCAGCCCTGATTATAAATGAGATCACCATCGTTTCCAGATGTTGAATGATCATCACCAGGTTGGCGGGTTATTGGTTGGCCATTGGCTGGTTCATCTGGGGACACAGGTGTCTGAGCATTGCCTACAGCATAAATAAGTTAAAGTTATTAAATAAATACATTAACATGTTTGCAGGCTATAAAATAAGCCGTCTTTTCAGCACTGATATTGTTCCCAGTTCAGGAGAGCCAGGCTGGGCATTTTGAGACACAGTGTGCCTGAATTGAATTTAAGGTTCTGCTAGCTCTACTGATTTGTGATGAAACAGCAAGAATATATGCAATATATGCAATAAGAGCAAAGAGATCACAGAGAGCTTTTTAGAGGAACGTTTATGGAGAACTGACAGTTTTACCAGCACTTACCAGTCACTGATATGCTCTTAGCCTTGCTGTGTTGAGTGATGTTCAGTTCTCCACCCACTGTCAGCTCCACGGCACAGCTCACAGAGAGGACCACGGTGCCACTGAACTTTCTGCCTCCCAGCAGCTCATTCACAGACACTCTGATGTTACAGGATTTCTCTTTCCTATTATGAGGTGCTGTTCTGACCAAGGTCTCATCTCTGTAGAACAAACAACGCCGCCCGCTGTCGGACACACAAGTCAAGCTGATGCTCTCTCCAGCTGTCAGCTTGGACTGAGAAGCTGTGATGTCAGGTTTTACAAGCAAATCTGAAAGAGGAGAAACAGTAAATTGCTGCAGGCTTCATTTTAACAGTCAACACTATACAATCGATTATAAATGCCTTAAAATCACCCCTTACCAGTGTCCCACACCACCACAGTGACACTCTGGCTGACCGGTGACCGGGGTCTCCCTCTCTCTTGGTAATCACAGCGGACTCTGACCTCCGTCCTGGGCTTCCCAGCTCTCTGTCCCAGCAACACTGTCCCGCTCATAAACAGCACACAGATGTGGCTGCTAGAGTTTGTCTGTGTGAACATCTCTCCGCTGGGGTGTGTGTAGAAAGCGCACTGAGCTCCTGAGAGAGAGCGCGGGGCCTCACAGCTCAGCTCCACTCGGCTGCCCTTTTCCATCACTTTAGGGCTCACCCTCAGCAAGGGCACCTCTGGGGGAGCTGGAGAAACTTCTGGAACTGCTTCATCTCCATGGAGATCTGTAGGAGAAATCAATAAAAAAAATACATTTATACTGCACTCAATTTATGAGACTTATTGATATATGAATTAACCACATACAGTGATCAAATACTCTGAGGCAGAACTATATTTACAGGGCCATCTTTAATGCTATTCAAATACTCTGCTCATGAGAACCAAGCAGTCTATTCATAAAAAATAATTTTGGGCTCATTCCCATGTAATCTTCTTTTAGTGGAGAGCAACCGATTGCCATTAAGAGGTGGAATGTGAATTTGAATCTATTATCAGGCATTATCTACCATAGCAGCAAGTACACAAGAAATGTTGAAAATGTATGTATTTCATCTAAGTGCTTGGATGTGAGTAGGCAAAAGACATCGCCTTCCATCAATGAAAAACCCAACCTTTCTGAGTCCTTATGATGGGAATATAGAAGAGCAAAGGAGATAAAAACCTAATGAATACCAGCGAGACAAGCCATGACTGAGGCAATATAACACAAAACACAATTCTGATAACGAACAGCGATCACACTGTCGACTGCATAGGGCCAAATGTCATTCAGAATTTATATATTTTCTATATATTCTGTATTTGAAAGACTTCGGTTAAAGCCGAAGTATTTACTGTGCTATGGCATTGTAGACTTCACAGCACTACCAAATTTGAGCAGTGATAGTCATAAGTAAGTAGTCACATTTTATTTGGTAAAGGACTGTGTTGAACTACTGTACATTCAAATTTGTGTTATTGCATTTTACGATTAAAAGTTTCAATTTAAACAGAAGAAAAACTGTTATGTTATTACTGTTTTTTCCCTTTTTTGTCTTTCCACGTTTAAGAATCAGCTGCTGATAAGAATCAAATTATCCTGGATGGATGTGATTCTTATAAACTAGGTTTAATGTACTAAAAATGTGGCGATATTCAAAATGTATTTATTTTGATGGCAGTATTACATTATTACATGTATAGATTTTATTTAGTGATCAAATATTTGCATATTATGGGTTTGCTACAAAATGAAATTACATTATTTCTGACAAAAACATCATACTGCAACGTTATATTTTGGCAAACATTTCTGCACAAAACGGTTAAGCATTCTGACACAGGTGACATGATGTACTGCTGACATGAATAATAATGAATTTGCTTTTAAATATCAGAATATTATGCATAATGAGTTACACACTTGTTCTCACTCGTCTCACTCCAACCTCAGCTATAAGGCAAAACATTAAATATTATTTTTCTCTTTCACCAGAAGCATCAGACAGTTTCAGCCTGATTGAAGTTGTGACATCGGTAAAGATCATATTCTACTCACAGAGAATGAAGAGGCACAGAAACTGCATCATATTTAGGGAAAAGCTGAAAGATAATGATGTATCACTTCATGTGAACGCTCAGTCAAGGTCCCATGCAGAACTGAATGAGGACAGGGAAGTCTGGACATGAGAGAAGCTGTTATGATGTCATAATGATGCTGTCCAATGAGATTGTCTCTCTCAAAGTTCTGGGGGCGATTGCATCAGTTGTGTTCTGGCCAAAAAGTCAAACCTAAAAAAATGTAATAAATACTATGTAGACACTGGGATATAAGGAGACAGCTGGGGGTGCACTGAAGTCCGTCCGGGGGTGCAATGCACCGCTAAGCATCCCCACAGCACTGGGCCTGGTTCTTAGCCAAGTTATTGCATATGTATTTGCTGTGTTAAAATGTACACATCACCAAATTCAAACCAGGTGGCCATAATAAGCTATACACATTTACATTTATGCTTCCTACAAAATACTTTAATATACCTATACTAACAAGACTACAATGTAAATGTGAAAGTCTACAAGCTCAAACTGTGACTTAACATTTGCATACATTTCCAAAGTGGCAGAAGGAATGAATAAATCAGTGATAGAGGGTAAAGCTTGATGAAATCCACAGACAGCAGAGTCACCCTGTGATGTCACTCATTTACTCCTGTGAGCCAATTGAAAGACTGCCCTACATTGCAAAGCACAACCATTGGCTCAAATCTGTAAGTCACTTTTAACACATGGTAGCTCCCCCCCACCCCCCCCCCCCCCATTTTGTGGCTCATGATGCCTAACTTTCCCATTTTCCATTTTCCACACTTTTGAAACAAAAACCTGCAATCAGACAGTCCCCCAAGATGTTGAAGGCTCTGGGTTTCTCTTATCTGTCCTGAACTCAAATAGGGTACAGCAGCACTGCCACAGCGGGGAATCAAACCAGCAACCTTTCGCTTACGAGTCCTGTTCCTGACCACTATGCTACACTGCGGTGCTGGGGTGGAGTCATGTGTACTTTCCTTCCCCTCTTTTCAGATTGCCTGTAAACTGAACCAATGAGTTTACAGAACGAGAAAGTGTCTGTCACACCCTCTCTGAGATACATGTAAAATATTGATCAATGCAGAATTTATGTTGCTCCACCTTCCCAGAGAGACTCTAGAGGCTGAAGAGAGCAGTCTGCCCCTTGAGGTTTTTCATTTTATGTCAAGCACAGAGATTTCCATTGCTCGTGTAAGGATGGTTATGAATGCCTGATATTGACAGTTCAATATTGAAAAAACATAATGGAGTATGAGTCAGATGCATATATTGTTCACAAATGTGCGCTGGGATGTAAAATGTCTTTTCCTAAGAGTCAGTGGTCAATAATGATATTGATGCTGTAAGCTGCAGTTCCAGGAGTCATTGAGGATCTTTAATTACACGTCGTACCAGTAGGACTTCCATTGACCGCAAAAAGACTGTGATGAAGGACTGTTACCTCACTGACCAGTCCTGTTAAAATTAAATGGGTTACCATGCTTTATTTTCAGATCTGAAATCTGAAAGATAAAAACATGCACATGTCTTGTTTTCTATTGAAAATATTAGAAAATATAGGAAAGAAAAAGAAATGAGCATTGGGGAAAAATCCAGCAAGCCATTTTTTTACCTTTGCTAAGATGTATGTATGTTAAACTTTCAGGTTCCTGTAAAGAAACTGCTTCTGTTTAACACTGATATGTAGCCACTCATACAAACTTCAAAAGCCTGGCAGGATATCTGTGAGACGGCATTCTGAGATTATTTTGAATTGTGGTTCAGAGGCCTAAGCAAGGTCACATGTTCAGCCACCAGATGTGAGAGCATGCAGCACCTCAGGTACAGCTGAAGCATGCTGAAGAGAGTTAGAAAGCAGCCATTTTGGATTCCTGTCTCACACACCCACAGCCTCCAGATGCCAATCAAACAAGTCACTCAGAGATCAGGTCTTATTGGACAGCATCACTGTGACATCATAACAGCTTCTCTCACTGCAGTCCTTCTTGGTTTAGTTCTGTATGGGACGTGGACAGAGCGTTCACTAAAAGAGATACATCATTATCTTTCAAGATCGCCCTAAACATGATGCAGTTTCTGTACTTATTCATTCTGTGTGAGTAAAGTCTGGTCGATTCATTTCACTAAAATCTTTAACAATGGCTGAAATTGCCTAATGCTTCTGACGAAAAGAGAGAAATAATATTTAATATTTTATTTTGCAGTTGGAGGTGAAGTGATACACGCAAGTACAGGTACATAACTCAGTATGTGTTGTTAATAGTCATATATATTTCATAAAAATGATTTGTTATGAATTATTATCTAACTATGTTGCACCTTTGAATGCTGCAGTGTATGCTGACACGTGAACGTGTTCTCCTGCTGTTCAAGAGATGCCCTTGCTGAGGGTGAGCCCCAAAGTGATGGAAAAGGGCAGCCGAGTGGAGCTGAGCTGTGAGGCCCCACACTCTCTCTCAGGAGCTCAGTGCACTTTCTACACACACCCCAGCGGAGAGGTGTTCACACAGACAAACTCTAGCAGCCACCGCTGTGTGCTGTCTGTGAGTGGGACAGAGCTGCTGGGACAGAGAGCTGTGAAGCCCAGGACGGAGGTCGGAGTCCGCTGTGATTACCAAGAGAGCGGGAGACCCCGGTCACCCATGAGCCAGAGTGTCACTGTGGTGGTGTGGGACACTGGTAAGGGAGGGTTTGATTTTTAAAAAATTTTGTTCACTAATTTAATGTATATGTATGTTCTCCTTCAAGTAGGCTTGGAGAACAAGCTGATAACAGAATTTTTCTGTCACAGTTAAATGTTGGAAAGAATATTGGCTTGATTTGAGTTGTTTTTGTCAACATTATGAGCTAATTAGTTTAATCCCTTATTTTTCTTTTTTTCAGGTATGCTCGCTAAACCTGACCTGGCAGTTCCTCAATCACAGCTGAATGTAGGAGACAAAGCCATCATGAGATGTAGATCTGATAGTGGAAGTCCGTGTTCATTCTACAGCAATCAGACCTTGATTCGAACAGTGTCCTACAACAGTGAACACAAATTCTGTCAGCTCAGTGTGTCTGTGGATGAGCTTCTGGGGGACAGAGAATTCAATGGCACCACGGTTCTCTCTGTGAGATGTGGCTTACAAATCACTCTGGGTGGAGAACTGAACACCACTCTTTACAGTGAAGCAAAGACCATATCAGTGACTGGTGAGTCTCGGTTAACATTAGTCTCAATAGATGGCTTGTCAACTTTTGCTGTCATTTTTTTTTTATTGGTTTCATATAGTCTCCTCTGCTAAAATGAGCATCAATAGAGGTACCATCAAAACCATAAAACTTTGATTCAAACATGTCACAATATCACCTGTAGCTGTCATAGCTGTCCTGCACCTGTAATGGGCAGAAAAACCTCATTTTCTGTATGGAATTTATGTAAATACCATGATGTGAATGAAAGTCATACTGTATTGCTTATACTGTTTATGTATTCAGAAAAGCACTAATCGTCATATATGAACTACTGAACTCTGTTAGATTTAAGGGCTTGCTTCTAAAATTAAGACAATGCCACCAATTTTTCCCATGCACTCCTTTTCTGTTACATTCCAGGCTTCTTTCAGAAAAGTGTGTCTACAGATGAACTGCCCAATATCCAGCCAACAACCACTCAATCTGCATATGGTCATTCAACAACTGGAAATGACGGTGACCTCAATTATACTAACTTTAGCGAAGCCAAAACAGTACTGAAAACATGAGTTTACAGGCAGAGATGCAATTAACCAATGCCCGATGTGTCACCTAGTCTCCTTTCTCACGTCCGCTCTTTAAATAAATATCATTTACGTGCGGCGTGCTCCTGACCCACAGGTGCATTCTGGGTAGTTGTTGCTGCTGCTGCTGCGGGTTCTGTCACTCTACTGGCAGGAGCTGTCTTCTGCCTGAGCAGATGCAGACAAAGTAAGCAGAGATGGAGTCATACAGAACCTTTACTTTGGGCTAGTGTATAAACACAGCTAAGAGTGAATTTATTCAGTGTAATTGCATTAATACAGAGGGCAATTTTATGCTGTATTTTGTTTGCAGCTAACAATTGAATATGTTATTATAACTTGTTGTTCATATTATTATTATTAATATTAATATTAATATTATTATTATTATAGCTGTTTTATTGTTGCTGTTGCTTTTATCAATAATCGTGCTATTAATATTACTATATGAAGAAATCAAATAATTCTACAATAGAAAGATTTTTTTTTTCCTGTCAGATACACTATGACTTTGCAATTGTGCATTTACAAAAAGTCTGTTTTTTTTCAGATTCCAGTCTGCCAGCTGGAACAAGGTAAGATATTTGATCTTTAAGTTCTTATTCTGTATATTGACTTTTTATATCATCTGAGTACATTTCCACCTGAATGTCTCAACTGTGTTTTTGCACCCAGCAATCGGTCTCAGCAGGGTGACCCTCTCTGTAAGTAAAGTCCACGCTCCAAATCCATTAATTAATTTGGATAAATTGTTTTTCTCATGGTAATCAACATATTCATTAACCTGTTTTTGTTTTTTACAGACAGCAACATCATTTGCCGTCCACAGCAGAGAGGGACAGTAAATACAGTAAGTCAACCAGAGGCTGCATTCAGCACACATTCAGCGCACATGACAAATCCACATCAGGTTAGATCCTGCAGTGTCTTCCAAACGGCAACAAAAAAGGTTTAGATTAGTTCTGCTTAGCTTTTAATCCTCTGTATTTCAGCTGCGTTACAACCCTAATGTACTTTTTGTGTGCAATCTTCTTGTTTCAACGTTTTAGTATAATGTTGGAAACATATTATAAATGTTTTGGCAGAATAGTATTAATTAGGGTATGTGAAATAATTTAAAATGTTTAGTGTACATATTTACATTTTTACCAATCCCTCTGTAAATCATTTCTGAATTTTTCTATGTTGTTAGAAATCTTACTTCATCATTAATAAACAATATTTATGTCTATTTTTTATTTTTCTTTGCTCTGCTGTGATCTGGTGGAAAAACAGCAAGAGGACAATGTTTGCTACAGCACCGTGAGGTATAACCACAGTACCGAGACACCAGCTGCAAGGGTACAGTTTGCTAATGGTGCAGAGTATGCCACCATAACCCGGCATTAACCCAGCATTTCCCTGGGAACTGTGGCAGTGGAGACCTTGCTGTTCTCCATGAGCAGACAATTTTTTTTTCAGTTCACCAAATCCCACTGCCACATGCTGTTGTAATTTGTATTTAGAATATGCTTATATGTTTGCTTATTTCTGCTATCACCAAACTCTTACATACTGCTGTGGGAGCAAGGAAAAAAGGAAGACTTGCTTGATTTCCTTAGTAAAAGTAGGCGAACGTCATGTTGGGGTTATACCGAATCTGGCCCTAAGTGCCACTGAGTGGTATGAAAATGCAGGCTTTTTGTATTTAAAAAGTTAATGTGAGTGTTAAAATGGTGTGCTTCTCTTGAAGATCGTATAAAACAGGATGTAGTCTGTATTTTGAAGCCTAGCACAGAAACTATACATGTTTATTTTATTGTACTGTGTTGTAAATTGGTGTTTTTTGACAAAATGATAAATCAAGGAATAAAGTTACTGAATAATACTGTTTTTTCAGACTTATTATTATTATTATTATTATTATTATTATTATTATTACTATTATCCTTTATTTCCTTTATTGAACTGGAAGGTCTCTTGAGGATAGGAACCTTGTTTGTGAGAGAGACCTGGCAAGTAGTTTTGAAAGTAGCCACACTCTTAAACATGTGATAAGCACTTAAAAAAAATAATATACCTATCAACAATTCAATACTATCAACGTCAATGTTAGACTATAAAATAATAGGACAAAGATGGTGAATTGGTAAAATGCCACCCTTTTGTACTTTGACATTTAATAATGCTGTCACGGGGTTTTGGGTGGTTAATAATCTCTTCTGCAATTTCATTCTTAAACCTTAATAATCTCTTTGCAGCCTAGAGTTCATACACTTTCACACTGTGAGTTCAGCTCACATTGTGCTTTATTGTAATGTGCAGTGCAAGGCATTGCCAAAACAGGGTTACACTTGTGAAACATACAATGCAATAAAAACCAGATAATGGTGATAACAGTTGCTGATATGAATAACCCTCTGCAGCACAGCACTCA